>NW_022436957.1:26070822-26168140 GCF_009761245.1 Sapajus apella
CGTGATCCACCCGCCTCGGCCTCCCACAGTGCTGGGATTACAGGCTTGAGCCACCGCGCCCGGCCAAAGTCAAACTATACTTGTTTGTGGATGACATAATTCTATACCTAGAAAACCCCATAGTCTCTCCCCAAAAGCTCCTTGATCTAATAAACAATTTCAGCAAAGCTTCAGGATACAAAATCAATGTACAAAAATCAGTAGCATTCAAATCTGAGAGCCAAATCAGAAGTATAATCCTATTCACAATAGCCATGAAAAGAATAAAACACCTAGCAATACAGATAACCAGAGAGATGAAAGATATCAACAATGAGAATTACAAAACACTGCTCAAAGAAATCATGGCTAGGACCAGTGGCTCAAACCTGTAATCCCAGCACTTTGGAAGGCCCAGGCAGGTGGATCGCCTGAGGTCAGGAGTTGAAGACCAGCCTAGACATGGTGAAACCCTGACTCCACTAAAAATACAAAAATTAGCTGGGCGTGATGGTGGGTGCCTGTAATCCCAGCTGCTAGAGAGGCTGAGGCAGTAGAATCACTTGAACTCAGGAGCTTAGGAGGTTGCAGTGAGCCAAGGTCACACCATTGTACTCCAGCCTGGGTGATAAGAGTGAAACTCCATCTCAAAAAAAAAAAAAAAGAAAACAGAGATGACACAAACAAATGGAAAAACATTCTATGCTCATGGATAGGAAGAATCAGTATCATTAAAATGGCCCCACTGCCCAAGGCAATTTACAGATTCAGTGCTATTCCTATCAAACTGCCAATGACATTCTTCACAGAATTAGAAAAATCTATTTTAAAATTTATATGGAACCAAAATAGAGCTTTAATAGCCAAGGCAATCCTAAGCAAAAAGAACAAAGCTGGTGGCATCATGTTAGCTAACTTCAAACTATACTACAAGGCTACAGTAATCAAAACAGCATGGTGCTGGTACAAAAACAGACACACTGGCCAATGGAACAGAATAGAGAGATCAGAAGTAATGCCATATACCTACAACCATCTGATCTTCAACAAAGTCAACAAAAACAAACAACGGGGAATGGACTCCCTATTCAATAAATGGTTCAGGGATAGCTGGCTAGCCATAAGCCTAAGATTGAAACTGGACTCCTTCCTTATACCATATACAGAAATCAACTCAAGATGGATTAAAGACTTAAATGTAAAACCTAAAATTTTTAAAACCCTGGGAGAAAATCTAGGAAATATCATTCTGGACATAGTAATGGGGAAAGATTTCATGGTTAAGATGCTAAAAGCAATTACAAAAAAAAAAAAATGACAAATGGACATAATTAAACGAATGAGCTTCTGCACAGCAAAATAAACTATTAATAATGTAAACAGGCAGCCTACAGAATGGGAGAAAATATTTGCAAACTATGCATCTGGTAAAGGTTTAATATCCAGAATCTATAAGGAACTTAAGCAAATTTGTAAGTAAAAAACAACCCCATTACAAAGTAGACAAAGGACAAGAACACTTTTCAAAAGAAGACAAACATATGGCCAAAAAGCATACAAAAAAAGCTCAACATCACTGATCACTAGAGAAATGCAAATCAAAACCACAATGAGATACCATCTTACACCAGTAAGAATGGCCATTACTAGAAACTCAAAAAATAACAGATACTGGTGAAGTTGCAGAGAAAAGAGAACACTTATACACTGCTGGTGGGCATGTAAATTAGTTCAGTCATTGTTGAAAGCAGTGTGGTGATTCCTCAAAGATCTAAATACAGAATTACCATTCAACTCAGCAATCCCATTATGGGGTATATACCCAGTGGAATATAAATCATTCTACCATAGAGACACAGGCTGAGCATGGTGGCTTGACCAGGCACAGTGGCTCATGCCCATAATCCCAGCACTTTAGGAGACTGAGGCAAGTGGATCAAGGTCAGAAGTTCAAGACCAGCCTGGCCAACATGGAGAAATCCCATCTCTACTAAAAATACAAAAATTAGCTGGGTGTGGTGATGCGCTCCTGTAGTCCCAGCTACTGTGGAGACTGAGGAAGGAGACTTGCTTGAACTTCGGAGGCAGAGGTTGCAGTGAGCTGAGATCATGCCACTGCACTCCAAACTGGATGACAGAGTGAGACTTTGTAAAAACAAAAAAACTAAAAAAATGCACGCACACATACAGAAAAGCAAATATTGCATGTTCTCACTTATGAGAGCTAAACAACGGGAACACATGGACACAAGGGGGCACAACAGACACTCGGGCCTGCTTGAGGGTAGAGGGTGGGAGGAGGGAGATAATAAAAAGGAAAACCCGTCGGGTACTATGCTTATTACCCAGCTGACTGAATAATCTGTACAGCAAGCCCCCCTGACACGCCGTTTACCTACATCCTGGTAACTATGTGAGGTGATTGAATGTGTTGGTTAACTTTTTTTTTTGAGACAGAGTCTTGCTCTGTCACCCAGGCTGGTGTGCAGTGGTGCGATCTCAGCTCAATGCAACCTCCGCCTCCTGGTTTCAAGCGATTCTCCTGCCTCAGCCTCCCAAGTAGCTGGGATTACAGGTGTGTGCCACTGCGCCTGGCTAATTTTTGTATTTTCAGTAGAGATGGAGTTTTGCCATGTTGGCCAGGCTGGTCTTGAACTCCTGACCTCAGGTGATCTGCCCGCCTTGCCCTCTCAAAATACTGGGATTACAGGCATGAGCCATCGTGCCCAGCAATATTGCTTAACTTAATTGCAGTAATCATTTCACAATGTATATACATATCGAATCCATCACTTTGTACATCTTAAATATATTAGGTTGGTACAAACGTAGTTGCAGTTTTTGCATTGTTGGAATTTGCCATTCGATATTGGAATAAATTCTTAAATAATGCGGTTATGTTATACATCACTTTAATGGGCATTTCTCGCTTTATAGTTTTTTTTTGGTAATTACTTATTACTTGCTGTTTATTTTCTGTTTATTTTAGACTATGGAAATTATGTTAGACAAAAAGCAAATTTAAGAGATTTTCTTATTCCAGTTCAAAATGGGTCATAAAGCAGTGAAGACAACTCGCCACATCAACAACACATTGGCCCCGGAACTGCTAACAAAATGTACAGTGCAGTGGTGGTTCAAGAAGGTTTGCAAAGGAGACGAGAGCTTTGAAGACGAGGAGCATAGTGGTCGGCCATTGGAAGTTGACAATGACCGATTGAATGCAATTATCGAAGCTCATCCTCTTAAACTACACAAGAAGTTGCCGAAGAGCTCAAGGTGGACCATTCTATGGTCCTTCGGTATTTGAAGCAAATTGGAAAGGTGAAAAAGCTCAATAAGTGGGTGCCTCATGAGCTGAGCAAAAATAAATTTTAAAAAATCATTGTTTGAAGTGCCGTCTTCTCTTACTCTATACAACAACAAGAAACCTCAGTCGGATTGGGACCTGCAACAAAAAGTGGATTTTATATGACAACTGACAAGCTCAGCGTTTGGACCAAGAAGAAGCTCCAAAGCACTTCCCAAAGGCAAACTAGAGCCAGAAAAAAAAAGGTCACGGTCCCTGTTTGGTGGTCTGCTGCCAATGTGACCCACTACAGTTTTCTGAATCCCGGTGAAACCATTACATCAGATACGTATGCTCAGTAAATCAATGAGAAGCACCAAAAGCTGTAACATATGCAGCCAGCATTAGTCAATACAATGGGCCCAATTCTTCACAACACCAGACTGCACATTGCACAACCGATGCTTTGAGAGCCGAACGAATTGGACTATGAAGTTTTGCCTCATCTCCCATATTCGCCTGACCGTTTGCCAACCAACTACCATTTCTTCAGGCATCTCGACAACTTTTTGCAGTGAAAACGCTTCCACAACCACCAGGATGCAGAAAATGCTTTCCAAGAGTTTGTCGAATCTCAAAGCATGGATTTTTACGCTACAGGGAAAAACAAACATTTCTACATTTCTCGTTGGCAAAAATGTGTTGATCGTAATGGTTCCTATTTTGATTAACGAAGATGTGTCTGAGCCTAGTTATAATGATTTAAACTTCACGTTCCAAAACCAAACTTACTTTTGTATCAACACAATGCACAATTTTATTTGTCCATAATACCCACATGAATATAATTGATGATGTTTGACAAAGGAGAAAAAGCAATACAATGGTGAAAACATAGTCTTTTCAACAAATGATATTGGAGCAACTAGACATGCAATATGAATCTAGACAGAGAATTTACACCCTTCACAAAAATTAACCCAAAATGGATCATAGACCTAAATGTAAAACACAAAACTATAAAACCTCTAGAAGGTAACATAGAAGAAAATCTAGATAGCCTTGGGTATGATTATGATATCTTAGATTCAACACCAAAGGCATGAACCATGAAAAAAATATTGATAAGTGTTGCACTTTGTTAAAATTATGAAAGCCTCTGCTCTGAGAATGATACTGTCAGGAGAATGAGAAAATAAGCCACAGACAGGAAGAAAATATTTGCAGAAGACATGATTAAAGACTGTTATTCAAAGTGCATGAAAGAGCTGAAAAGTCAACCATATGAAAAAGAAAATTTAAAAATGGGCAAAAGATCTGAACATGCTCCTGAGCAAAGAAAACATACGGATGGCAAATAACCACATGAAAAGATGTTCCACATCATCTGTCATTAGGGCATTTACAAATCAAAACAATAATGAACTACCACTACATACCTATCAGAATGGCCAAAATCAAAAACTTTGACAACACCAAATGCTGATGAGGCTATGGAGCTGTAGAAACTCATTCATTGCTGGTAGGTATGCAAAATGATATTAAATACAGCCATTTTGGAAGATAGCTAGAAGTTTCTTACAAAACTAAATATACTCTTACCATGTCATCTAGCAATCACACTCCTTGGTATTTATCCAAAGAAATTTAAAACTTATGTCTACATAAAAACCTTCACATTAATGCTTATAGCAGCTTTATTCATAATTGCCAAAACTTTAAAGCAACCAAGATGTTCTTCAGTAGTTACATGGATAAACTGTGATTTCTCTTTAGCTCTGAATAATATTTCATTGTCCAGATGCACCACAGTTTATAATATATCGTTTTCTAGATGCACCAGCAATCAAGACATGAAAAGAAATGGAAGAAATTTAAATGCATATTACTAAGTGAAGTAAGCCGATCTGAAAAGGCTACATACTGCATGATTTCATCTATGTGACATTCTGGAAAAGGCAAAGCTATAGAAATATAAAAAAATTCATGGTTGCCAAGGATCGAGGGAAGAAAGGGATAAGCAGGCAGAACACAGAAGATTTTAGGGCAACAAAAACTATTTTGTATGATTCTATAATGGTGGATACATATCATTATATATTTGTCAATAACCATAGAATGAACACCACCAAGGGTGAGCTCTAATGTAAACTACAGATTTTGGATGAAGCTGTGTAAATGTAGGTTTATCAATAGTAACAAAGTACTATGGAGTATATTGGAACTTTCTGTATCTTCCATTCAATTTTGCTGTGAACATACACTTTCTCTAAAAAATAAAGTTTATTTTTTTAAAGGAGGAAAAAATAAGTTAAAGGAATGTATAAGCATTTTACAGAAGGGAAGATACCTATAGCCATTAAACATATGAACAGAGTTTCAGCTTTGTTGGTGGTCTGGAAAATATGAATTAAAGCCAAATGAAATACCATTTTTTATATACTCCATTGGCCATAAATTTAAAGTTCGACCATGTCAAGATTTGGCAAACATGTTGCTTGACAAGATATCTTATATATTGCTGTTGATAATGGATTTATCTCTCATTTTAAGTTGAAAATTCATGTAACCTATGACCTAGCAGTTCAACTCCTAGGTGTACACCCAAGAGAAACTCAGTCTCTCTCTCCTTCTGTCTCTCTCTCTCTCGCTCACTCACGCGCGCACACACACACACACACACACACACACACACACACATATACACACACAGTGCCACCTGGCCAACAGTTAGTGAAGTCAGTGGGAAACCTAAAAAATGATAAATGAGGTGTACATGTATGGGATAAAAATGCTGAGAAAAATATTAACATTCTTACTACAAAGTTTTGGCATTTGTTGAATACTGTGAATCTACTTTAATGTATCTATTTTGTAGTTTGGTAATGCTTTCTATTTTGTATTAAACTGTTGTATGAGAAAGGAATTGTATTAAATGTAATTAAGAACTGGATTCTCATTTCTGAAGAAAATATGGTGAATGAGTAACTTTTGAGAAAATATGTATCAATATTTGTCATCAACCATGGGGATTACAATGTTATTACTGAGTACATGAAAACACAAATCTGCTTAAGAAGCATCAATAACTACCACAAAACGTCATACTTTTTTAAAAAGATTGTACCTGAAAAATATCAAAGGTATATGACACGTGACTTTTTTTTCCCATTTATTTATTTTATTGCATTTTAGGTTTGGGGGTACATGTGAAGAACATGCAAGATTGTTGCATACGTACACATGTGGCAGTGTGATTTGCTTCCTTCCCTCCTATCACCAACATCTGGCATCGTGCAGAAAGCAGAAACGACACGTGACTTTTCATTGAGATCAAATACCTATGTGAAATTAATTGTGCTAATTTTCAGTTCTGAGTTTTCTTGTCATGTACCAAAAAAGAGATAATGCAATAGTTATAAATATGCTTTTACCATGAATATAAGAGGAATTCCTCATGAAGTTAAATAACCCCAGATGCTTCAAGTAGAAAATAGGTTAATTTCAATAGTGGTTTGTTTCTTTCCATTAGATTTATGTAATTAAAGTAAAGCTTTTATGTTCATTTTGTTGAAGATAAAACATCTGACATTAATGTCCATATTATTGCAAATTCAATTTAAAAAGTTAAACTTTGAAGAAAAAGATTTTCCTTTGAGAGGATGAAATGATTACTAATTTTGGTAGGGCACAGCATCATAGTAAAAGCAATGTTCTCACTAAATTAAGGAACTTTGAAAGCAAGAAGATACAATAGGTCATAGTGAACACAAAATTCTTAATTGCATCCAAGCAAGAAGTAGTACTCTACCAGTTGATATGAGAGCTATTAATATTCAAAGTATTTTTAAAGTATTTTTATAAATACACAGAATTAGTAAACTATAAAATGTTCATGATAAAACTAATAATGAAAACTAAAAGTACTTTAACATGGCAGAACGAGTCTTCCCAGCTTCCCATCATCAGATTTTAGAAATGTTTGCACCTTTGAAAAACGACTATGTAGATCAACCTATGTGCCTTTCAATAATACACTTTCATGTAAATACGCACTCTCAAATTTGGTCATTGGAAATCTTTGAAGCTTCTAGAAAGTTATGATTACCGAAAATAGAACTTGCAAAAGGAAAGACTGGAAATTTGTCTTTGCAAAAAATAAAGGAGGAACTAAACAAATGGAATGATGACAGCACAAATAGTATGCAAGATTTAATTTTGAAATTCTATTATTGGGCTTTGGAATATCTCCACTTGTGGAAGGAATATTCTGGTGGAGCTGTGAATTTTAATTGGATAAATGTATTATCATTACCAGGAGAAGACCGAGAAGGTTCTAATTTTGCAACATTTAAATTTGGCAAAACATTCCAAAGTATTATAAATAGAGACCATGTACTGGACCCATTTTGTCTCGTAAAAATATTTGTTGAAAAATGGAGCTGGGCATGGTAGTGTGCACCTATAGTCCCAGCTACTTGGGAGGTTGAGCTGGGAGGATTTCAATATTTTTTACAAATATAAAACTTACCATTTAGCAGCTGAAATAATATTTTCTCAAATAAAAACATTATTCAACCAGCCATTGTGCTTTCTCGTGGAAGGTCACAATGCTACCCATGAATTCTCCTTGGGGGAAAAAAGCAAAACCTGTATCTGTTCAAGTCTGCAGAGCTAACTACTAATTTAAAAGAAAGACAGAATATAGAAAAATATGTTAAATAATGCCCTGGGAAAACCATCAGCAAAATCTAGAAAACTGTAGGACAAGTAAAGTGACCAAGTTTCTTTTCTTTTTTTTTTTTTTTTTTGAGACGGGGTTTCGCTCTTGTTTGAACCCAGGAGGTGGAGGTTGCAGTGAGCCGAGATCGCGCCATTGCACTCCAGCCTGGGTTCAGGCAATTCTCCTGCCTCAGCCTCCTGAGTAGCTGGGATTACAGGCACGCGCCACCATGCCCAGCTAATTTTTTTGTAGTTTTTTAGTAGAGACGGGGTTTCACCATGTTGACCAGGATGGTCTCGATCTCTTGACCTCGTGATCCACCCGCCTCGGCCTCCCAAAGTGCTGGGATTACAGGCTTGAGCCACCGCGCCCAGCCCCCAAGTTTCTTCACAAATAAACTGTAAGGAAAACAAAGAAATCAGGATGAAGTTTTAGCCTGTAGGTTAAAAGATACAGAAACATGTTAACCAATGGCAATATATGAACTTTATTGGATCCTGATTCAAATTTTAAAAAAATAGAAATTTGCCAGACACTGCAGAATCACTCCATGTGTCCCATCCTAACCACAGTCCCCTCTTCCCATCAAAAGTAACCATTATGACTTACAAAGTAATCATGTCCTTGTCTTTCTTGATGGTATTTCACCCAAATGTGCATCCCTAGACATTCTAATTCGGTCTTGCTCATTTAGAAATAAGTTGACATGCCTTTTAAGTCTTTTTAAATCTACAACTATCCCCTTCATCTCTTTCTTTTACCTACAGTTTACCTCTTGAAAAAATTGACACTAGTTTCCTGTAATCTGAGTTTTGTAGACTGCATATTCATGGGACATTTTTATTGTTTTAAGCCACTAAAGTCGATTAATTTGTTACAATAGCAATTTAAAAAACGAATATCCTGCCTATTCATGCATTCATTCAGCTTGTTACAGCCATCAACTTGCAGTTTCCAATTGCGCTAAACCCTCTCATACTTCTGCCTGAACACTTCTATCCATTTGCTTAGATCCTATCTTGTTCTTCAAGAGTTATTTAAAACATCACTTCCCCCTTGGAAGCTCTTCCTGCATTGGGCTCTCCCACTGTCTAGGACTCCCTACCTTGTCTCCTTTTCAGCACTCACTAGAGCTGTAATACTTGATCATCTTATTCCTGTTTGTATCACTTTGCCACGTTCTTACCTAATAAATGGCTTTGTTACTTGTTCCTTAGTTATCTTTCAGGTCTCCCTGACAATATGGTAAGTTTTCAGACAGCAGAGGCATACTCCTATGTGTGTACATGCACATATGTCTTCCCTCCATATGCTTAACACACAGTGCTCCAACCCAAAAATCAAAACAAAACAAAATAAAAACACAACTTCAAATAAATATTCATCGAAAAAAATGAACCAGTCTACTTTGTAACAGATTATTTCTTGGGAAGCAAAGGAAAATAACCATACATTCTATTATACCATTTACTAACCTGCTATAATAAATTAAGCTCATTTATTCCATTAGTTTATGCCTTGAGAAAACTTCAATAGCACTTTTTTTCTAGTCAGAATTATCTGATTTTGATATTGATAGTCTTTGACTTCAACCACCAAATGCAGTAGCCAACATGACCAAAATGTATTCATACGTTTAACAAATATGAAATCGTTGCCTACTATGTGCAAGTAATGTTTGGGATGTGGAAAAGCATGTGGATAAATCAAAGCTCATGTTCTGGGCAGGGGAGTATACAAATAAATAGTATATCAAGCTAAACACTAAAAAGAAAAGATGAGATAACATAAGAGATTAATGAGTTGACTCCACTTGGAGCAGAAAAAATCTTTAATGAGACAAATAGAGTGATGAACAGAAAGAGCAGGTGATAGGCGGTGGCTCAAGCCTGTAATCCCAGCACTGTGGGAGGCCGAGGCGGGTGGATCACGAGGTCAAGAGATCAAGACCATCCTGGTCAACATGGTGAAACCCCGTCTCTACTAAAAATACAAAAAATTAGCTGGGCATGGTGGCGCGTGCCTGTAATCCCAGCTACTCAGGAGGCTGAGGCAGGAGAATTGCCTGAACCCGGGAGGCGGAGGTTGCGGTGAGCCGAGATCGCACCATTGCACTCCAGCCTGGGGAAAAAAAGAGAAATACCCTCTCCAAAAAAAAAAAAAAAAAAAAAAGAACCAGCACTTTCAAGTTAAATGGAACTGAACTCAAATTCAGTTCCACCATCTACTGTGTGCCCTTGGACAAATTATTTAATTTTCCTGAGCCCAGCTGGCTTATCCATAAAATGGGGATAATAGACATTCCCCCTCACAAGGTTATTTTAAGAATCATATAAGATAATTCGTGTAAAATTCTTAACATGGTGCTAGACACAGAGCAAGCAATTAATACATTGCAGTTATTATTGTGATAGGTTTAAAACAGTGAAACACATTTCCAAATAATTATTTCAAAACCTTATCTCCTTACACAGCAGTATAAATTGTGAAAAAAACATATATCCAAAAATATATATATTCATTCACTCTACAAATACTGTGAAATGTAGGGGATTGCTCCATCCAGATTGCTCTTTTGGGGTGAGGAGCTCATTCCCTCAGTAGCTGCTTGGAATCTGGCTGCCGAAGACACAGTTGATTCCTTCTTTGGGAATTGCCCTCCACTGAACTGTCTTGGCTAAGGTTACACCCCGCTCCTGGTAGATGCTGGAGTATAAAAGCTGACCCTCTTGTTTCCATTTGTATCCATTTTGAAGGGTCACCCTAGCTCCAGGGCTCCCTGGAAATGGACGAAAGCCTCTGTGGAAATCTCTTCTGCTTCCATCACTCCATCACAGACGTTGTTTCCAAGACCACTCCCCAAGAAACTTACTCGCCAATTTCCATCTCAGAGTCCACCTCACTAGCGAACCTGAATTAAGCCAAGCAACCACTACATGGACAACACACTTCTGTTAGGTAGGGTTGGCAAACTTCTGTCAAGGGCCAGGCAGTAAGGGTTTAAGGCTTTGGTGAGCCATATTCTCTATCACTTCTACTCAACTCTACCATTCTAGTGTGAAAGCAGCCAGAGGCAACACATAAATAAACGGACACCGCTGTGTTCCAATAAAACTATATTTTACGAACACTGAATTTGAATTTTATATAATTTTCACACATTACAAGATACCGTTGTTATTTTGCTTCTGTGGTTTTTTTTCCCAACCATTTGAAAATTGGAAAAACCATTCTTTGCTTGTAGGAGTTCAAAAACAGGCAGCAAGCTAGATGCGGCCAATGGGCCATAGTTTGCCAACCCCTGAGCCAGAGGAAAGATGTGATGCAGAGCAGTGAAGCCCTCGGGAAGCTACTATTCTAGTGAATGAGTTTACAGAATTTGATATCATGGGACCTACGGCTTGTAACCATGTTCCAAGGATATGGAAGACCCCTTTCTGGCTCCAGGTCAGGAGGGCATGTAGAAAAGGAAGCGGAACAAAAGGGAAACAATAAGATTCGTAATTTCTTTTCTTTCTTTTCTTTGAGATGAAGTTTCACTCTTGTCACCTAGACTGGAGTACAATGACATGATCTCAGCTTACTGCAACCTCTGCCTCACAGGTTCATGCGATTCTCCTGCCTCAGCCTCGCGGGTAGCTGGGATTACAGGTGCCTGCTACCACACCTGGCTGATTTTTGTATTTTTAGTAGAGATGGGGTTTTACCACGTTGGCCAGGCTGGTCTTGAACTCCTGACCTCAGGTGATCCACCTGTCTGAGCCTCCCAAAGTGCTGAGATTACAGGCATGAGCCTGGCCTCATAATTTCTTTTGAAGCTTAATACCAAGAAAATCATACCCAGTAAAACAACACTAAATGGTTTAGTGCTGTGTGGTGTTTTTCATTCAGACAACTTCATCTCTACCAGGAAACAGAAGTAGGAGATTTGAGCGGCTGTTTTGTGGCTGTGTCTGTAACTAAGTAACCATTCAAAAATAAAAACACAATTAGAATTTCTTACAGTTTTAATATTTACAAAGAATATACCTTTAAAGGATCTGATACAGAATAGACAAAGGAGATATAAACATATATTTTGAAAACTGGTCCTGTCTTTCTACCCAAATATAGCAGCTTTCTGCAGTCCATTTCCCTCAAAAAGAAACAAGTTGGAGGAATTTATTTGGGTAACAAACATGTTCTTAGCTCTTTACCCTGAAACCTTTTGGCTTTTTGGTTTCATCTCATTTGGCTGTCTTCTTTTTCAATTCCTACGTTTCTTCAAATGAACTCACCTTTTCTTTCTTGACCATGTTTATTTTTGCTTCCTTGCTGTACACACCTGTCTTTGAAATCATTCCTTATGGCTCCTCTTACCGTATTCCTTCATCAAATGTAATATTATGAGATTCCCCCGTGATTCACACATGATTTCCAGCTGACCTTTACTTCTGTAGCCCTTAACTCCCCTTCACCACTCTCTCCTGCACATCCTCAGAATAAATGAATAAAGTGTTGCTTCGTGTTTAAGTAATGAGACACAGTAATGGAAGCATCCTCTCTATGGATTTACACTGCTATACTGAGAAATACGGAGACTAGGAGTGCTGATTTCAGTTGACATCATTTGCAATAAACGGCCAAAGACTATATCTCTGGCTTTTGAGGTCTCCAGGTTTTTCTCTCTAGACACTTGAAGACTGATTTGGTCTACACTTGTCATGATGAGTTCAGATGCCAGAATCTGGGTAGGAGAACTGTCATGAAACACGGTGTCCATAATGTACTGTTTATACAACTCCTCAACCTTCTCCTCCAGGTACTCATTCAGCACTGCATTAGAAATAGGTTTCTGCATTTGCAAGCTGCTTTTCTCTTTGATGCTTGTTATTCTCCAGTAGGATGAGTACCGCTGGATAGGTTTTTGGGGAAAGTCACTGGGCTGCATAGAAATGGAATCCTCCATGGGTAAAGGAATCTCAGAGGACTTCAGCAAAGGGCCATATTCAAAACTGCTCTCAGAGGGAAAATCTGTTGTCACTGAATTAATGGCCATCACCTGGCCCCCTGCAATATGTAAGTCATTGTAATTCTTGCAAATACTTTTGCAAGAAGATGGAACCAAGTAGGTCTCTCTACTGGCATCTCTACATATTTCAACTGCAGCCAAGTTTGGACTTTCAAATACAGGATTGGGGTTTGTCTGCAGCAGCGTGACTCTCTGACTTCTGCTGTGTTGGCTCTCTCTTGAATGCACTGAAGAGATAAACTTGCCAGATGATTTGCAGCTCACGTAGAGACTTCTGACTTGTGTTTCATCCACAGAGGAATAGGAAAGAGTAGCAACAGAATTTGATTCCTCTTCATTTTCCTCAGCCACCTGCTCATTATAAGAGGCACAACTCCAGTGGATGTCATTCCAGTACTCAAGTCCACTGAGATACCCTTCTGACAGCATTCTGGAAAGAGAATCGATGAGTAAGAATGGAGAAAAAGAATACCGAAATTTTAGAAGTTGGCACTTGATATATCAAAAATAAGAACAATGAATAAATTCACTTCATTTATTCACCAAGCTCTTACTAATTCTGTGCCTACTGTGTACCAGGAGTATGGCATGTGCTAAGGATATAAAAATGAAAAGGACACAGTTTCATCCTTCAGGAAGTTTCCCACTGTAGGAAAAAAAAGATAAAGATACAAACAATTCCAATATTATATCACTGAGGAATATAATAGTGATAGGTGCAAATGAAGTACGGGGGTGGGGGGCGTCCCTAAGTTAGCCTGGGGAGAAGGGGAAGAAATCACAGGACGTGTCGTAGGGAAGGTGACCTTTCAGCTGAATGCTAAAGAGTAACTTAGGAGTTCCAGCCATAGGAACAGAGTTATAAGAGAATATGGTGGCGTGACCTATTCACCACATACAAAGAAGCTGAGCACAAGCAGAAGGCATTGGGAAAATCAGCTGAAATTGGATCGTGAAGAGCATTGGCTGTCAGGCAAAAGCATTTACATTCTGCCCCATAGGAACTGAACAGTGATCTAAAAGTTGCAAATTGGAGAGAATCATGGCTGGTGACTTTTGAGCAAACTAATGAGAAAATTTGTGGCAAATTCTACTGAAAACAAGTGCTGTGTCTTACTTGATTTGTGTTGGATCCCTGGGAGCTAACACAGTTATTGGCATTTCTACTGAGATTCAAAAAATATTTGTTAATTTGAGCTGAAGAATTTTCAACAATAACGTGGTATGAAATTAATTCATGCTCAACACATCATGAAGAACCACAAAGCCTACCCTGCCTTTGTATCCCAGAATGAATTTCTTTCTCCATCCCTCCCCCTTCTCAGAATACATCCTGAAAATGTCTCTGTATCTAACTGATGTGTTTACCTCCTAGTTACCAAGGAGCTTTCCTGACCATAGACTTTCCCTACATCGGCCTCCCCATCCCCACCCCCAGCAATTGTTACTGGTCTGGAGTGGCTAGAACAGGCTAGAAACCAGCAGCTGCAGTTTCTAAAAACAGAACACATTGGCATTCCTGGCACTGGGGCAAGAGCCAACAGCAAGGAAAACTGGTCCTCTTGGGCCTCAGGAGCTAGGCTTCTGACACAGACCTGTCAACTTGAGCCTGAAATTGAAACGTCAAATAAGAAAAGGAAGGTTATTTAAAAGGACCATACGTAAAGGTCCTTTTAAATTTTTTTAACATCTCTTTTACATTCATGTAATTATTGTTTCCCAGGTAAATAAAATGTTTCCCTTTAAAAAAATTGTATAAGGGCAAGATTGTAAATGTTTATTTTCACTTTGGGAACTATTCCTGGTTTATTTAGCAAATATCAATTTTTTTTTAATGTTTACTACATTCCGGGCACAGTTATGTACCATAAAGATACTAAGCTAAAGGTCTTCAACAAACCATGAAGTAATTACTGTATGCTGAACACACTTACAAAAATAAAATTTTTAAAAGTTGCCCTTTCCTTAAAAATCTATGTGAAGTTCTGCCCTCAAACCTAATATCCAGGTGAAAAGGCCAAACTTACCTACATGGAAAGATAAGAAACAGAGAAAGGGTCTATCATAAAGACCTAATAGGGATGCAGTTACTTCCTCTCCCTCAACACCCTACCCCCACCCAAGCTGTAGCTAGAGCATCCCACCTTCAAGGCCTCAGAATATCATCGTAGAAAATCAGAGCAAAAATGATCGGTTGACTTTTGAGTATCTAAATGGGCTTTAGAAATTCCTGGCAGAAATAATCGTTTGGGAGAAATGACTTTTGAGAAACCATAACCTGAGCTTTTACACCTCAGAATCTAAAACCCTGAAGGACTTAAGGCATAATGTTTTTGCACTAATAATAAACTTAAGTAGACTGAATCCCCCTTGGAGAGAAAAAGTATGTCTCCAGAGAGATTTGGGAGCCAAGAGTAGACAAGTTTGCAAAATTATCTCATGCCCAGCATGGTGCAGGAACAGAAGGAGAGACAGCCACATGGATCACCTGGGCAGGCCGGCATGAGGCTGCCTCATTAAGTCTGCTCATCAGCATGCTGCTGAGAGCCTGAAATCCTGGAGAAGACCTAGAGTTGAGATGGAAAGATTGCAGACATGATCTCCATAGACTACAAACCAGGGACCAGATGAATGATAAGTTGTCATGGATACCATTACGGCTGCATGATGACAACCAAAGATATCCCCCACCCACTCACATCCTCAGCTGACCCTATGGTTTTATATAAACAGTCTATAACTTAGAGGCGCATCCAAGGAGGAGGGAGCCCTGAAGTGACTCAGGAAATCCTGATTGACAGTGAGTACTTTCCCACCACTCTGGAGAACGAACGTGAGCTCAAAAAAGATATCCAATTGAGGTTGAAGAAAGCAAGGATCCCTAGGAAAGATAACAGAATAGGCACATGCATGTATTTTTTCTTCCTTTCCAAACTTCACCAAAACAATAAATGGTTTTTTTAAAGATTGAATCCACACACACACACACGCAAAAGAACAGGAGAAGAAACCAGCACAATAACAGGGAAGCAGGAGATTGAGGATTTAATGACTTAGGAGACCTGAGAAAACTGAATCTTACAAGAGCCGTGGTGATATGGTTTGGCTGTGTCCCCACCTAAAGCTCATCTTGAATTGTAGTTCCCACCTGTCATTGGAGGGGCCAGGTGGAGATAATTGAATCATGATATGGTTCCCTCATCCTGTTCTCGTGGTAGTGAGTGAGTTCTCACGAGATCCAATGGTTTTATAAGGGGTTTTCCCCTTCTCTGGGCACTCATTCTCTCTCATGCTGCCCTGTGAGGAGTTGCCTTACCACCGTGATTGTGTTTCCTGAGGCCTCCTCAGCCCTGTGGAACTGAGTCAATTAAACCACTTTCCTTTATAAATTACCCAGTCTCAGGCAGTTCTTTACAGCAACATGAGACTAATACACATGGGAAAAGCCAAGAGCCAATCTGATTTAAATTCCTCTATATGTTGAGGAATTGGTGGTACCACATACCTTTTTGGAGTGAGAGTAACGGGGATATATCGGAAGTAAGAAAGACTGAAAGTCTATTTAAAGGGCAGTCAGAAACCCAGATCATCTTTCATACCTGGCCATGCAGCCAGGTGACATTCCCCATCCTTAACTCCAAAGAAAAACTTGAAATGTAGTCTCCGAAGAGTGAAACAGAGGGTCTCTGGAGTAGGGAATACCAGCTGAGGGTAGAACTACTGAATTGATAATAGATCAATTAACTAAACACATGCATATTTTTGCTGAGATCCATGACCTCTTTCTCCTTACTCAGCTCCAAGAATGCTGGCAAGAAGAGTATTCACCTTCTAGGCAGGATATTGGGAAGAATGTTTTGGTGAATATGACTTGTCTGAGAAGAAGAGAAACTGACATTAGAGGTTCCCCAACTCAACAGGCAACCAGATCATCCTTTATTTAAGCCCACAATTAACAGAGCTTATTGAGATTTTTAAGGATCTTTATCCTTAAATATGAGTAGAATTCTTAAACATCTCAGGAAAGGTCTGATATTAGAAAGACCAAAATAGTCATTTGGAGGAAACAAAGTTACAGCAGGGTGAAGGAGGTGGCAGATTCTACCATCAATATTCTTAAAAAGTTCAGGCAAATTATTATTTTGAAAGCAGAACAAAATTACAAGATGGAAAAAAGTTAGAGAGGACCAGTCCAGGAGATCTATTATCGGAATAATAGGATGTTCAGAAAGAGAGACCAGAGAAAATAGAGGAAAAGTTCAAAGACACAATTTAAGAATATTTTCCAGAATGGAAGGACATAAGTTATCAAATTAGTGAGTGAAAATAGACCTATACCTCCTTTCATGAAAGTGAAATGATAGAACACTTTGGACAAAAAGAAGTTCCTATAAGCTTCTAGAATGAAAAAAAAAAGTCACCAGAAAAGACCAAGAACCAGAATCTTCAGACTTCTCAACAGCAACATAAGAAACCACAAGACAATGAAAAAATGTCTACAAATTCAGAATTTTCATTCTACTAGTTATTTTCAACCTAGAATTTTATGACCAAGTTATCAATTATGAGGATAGAATAAAGATAGTTTTAGGTTATAAGTCTCAAATAACTGATTTTTCAAGCACCTTTCTCAGAAAGTCAATAGAATACGTGCTCCACTGAAAGCAGTAAGTAAAACAATAAAATGGAGACAAAGAATATAGGAAACAGGAAATCCAGCACAGGAGAGAAACAAACAGCCCTTAAACTAGGATAGCCTGAGCCCTTGTTCTGAACTCTGCAATTGTAATGGGTCCCACTATGGCCTTCCTTCAGTTGCACCTCTTCCAACAGGGAAAGGAGTTCTAGAGTCCAACATGTTGGGAGGCCACCCAGCCTCTATACCGCTGCCTTCTAACTCACACTCCTGGTATTCAGGACCTCACGATTCCCTGCTCAGATTGCAGACCCAGTTACAGAGCCAGCACAGGCTATTCCACAGATCCATCATGATTAAGGCAGACTTAGGGGGACTGAACATGCGCACACCCCTAGACGCAAAAGATGATGAGGAGGTGGTTTTTAGCTAGGGCTGTAGACCGAGTTTAGGTGTATGGGCTGAATGTAAAGGGTAGCCAAGACTTGGAAAAGAAGACAGAAGGGCTGAAGACCGAGGCTTCCCATTTTTGGTCTTAGGCCCGGGAGTTGTGAATAGGAGACCTACCCGTGATAACAGTAAAAAGACATTCCAGGATGAAAGCTGCATATGTAACAGGCTTAAAACGCAACCAGGCTGATTAGAACAGATCGGAAGGTTCCTGAAGCTAAAGATAAAATTGAAGACAACTGAAAAGGTCTGACCATCATGAAATATAATTTATATAATTGGCTACGAACTTTGGGGATAAATTAGAAAAGCTAAGCACATGGAAAATCTAGACCAGCACTGTCCAACAGAGCTTTCCAGGATGTTGTAATGATGTATATCTGTGTTGTCCAAAATGGCAACCAATAGCCATATGTAGTTATTGGGCACTTGTAATATGGCTAAGGCAACTCAATTTTTAATTTGATTTAATTTTAATTAATTTTAATTGCCACATGACTACTCTATAGGACGGCAAAGACTTAGAAAATAGTGAAGGTGACATTGTAAAATGTTTAAATACTAAAGACTGCGAATTATAATTGCAGTTTTGTTTTTCTTTTGTTTTTTTTGTTTGTTTGTTTGAGACAGTCTCACACTCTTTCGCCCAGGCTGGAATGAAGTG
Organism: Sapajus apella; assembly: GCF_009761245.1. Classification (NCBI taxonomy): domain Eukaryota; kingdom Metazoa; phylum Chordata; class Mammalia; order Primates; family Cebidae; genus Sapajus; species Sapajus apella. Next base: position 26,089,575 of record NW_022436957.1, read on the forward strand.
GTATGATCTTGGCTCACTGCAACCTCCATCTTGCGGGTTCAAGTGATTCTCATGCCTCAGCCTCCCAAGTAGCTGGGACCACAGATGAGCACCACCACTCCCAGCTAATTTTCGTGTTCTTTAGAAGAGACGAGGTTTCACCATGTTAGCCAGGATGGTCTTGAACTCCCGACCTCAAGTGATCTGCCTGCCTTGGTCTCCCAAAGTCCTGGGATTACAGGTGTGAGCCACTGCACCCAGCCTATAATTGCAATTTAAAGTTCATTGGTTGATTGCTGTCATATCGTAGTGTGACAGTTACTTTTTGCATATTAATGTAACATCTGAGTAATTTGTTTCTGTGTTCCTTTCAAGGGATGTCATAAAGGAGCTATCAAAAGACGGTAAACCAGGCCAGGCGCAGTGGCTCAAGCCTGTAATCCCAGCACTCTGGGAAACCAAGGTGGGCAGATCACCTAAGGTCAAGAGTTCGAGACCAGCCTGGCCAACATAGTGAAACCCCATCTCTACTAAAAATACAAAAATGAGCTGGGCATGGTGGCACATGACTGTTAATCCCAGCTACTCAGAAGGCCGAGGCAGGAGAATCGTTTGAACCCGGGAGGTGGAGGTTGCAGTGAGCGGAGATCTCGCCACTGCACTCCATCCTGGGTGGCAGTGTGAGACTCTGTCTCAAAAAAAAAAGGAAAAAAAAAAAGGTAAAGCCAGAGCATAAACTGTTAGATGTTTGGTAATGAAATAGGACTAGAATACTTATTTGAGACTTTTTGTTTGATTCATTATTTTGAAACAAGGATGATACAGAATTTCTTTTAAAGTTTTTTAAACGCCTCTATTTGGAGAAGTCTAGAATGCCTGTGTGAATTGCTCAAAGAAAAATTGTAAAGATAATTTCATTTTAATTGTGCATTCTCTTAGGTCATCTCTGAGGTGACAAAAGTGCTATCCAATAGAACTTCTTGAAGTGACGAAAATGTCCTATATCTGTGCTTTCCAATATGATAGCCAATAGCCGCTTAAAATGTGGCTACTGTGACTGAAATTTTAATTTGATTTCAATCTAATTTAATTTAAATAACCACATTTGGCTAGTAGCTGCCATATAGACATCACAGATCTAGATAATTATAATCTCAAATCATAATTTTAAAAGTTGTGTAGCAGTAAAGCCAGGGACAGTTGCTCATGCCTGCAATCCAAGCACTTTGGGAGGCTGAAGCGGAAGGATCGCTTGACTCAAGGAGTTTGAGACCAGCCTGGGCAATATAGGGAGAGCCTATCTCTACAACAAATTAGAAAATTAGCCAGGCATAGTGATCCCAGCTACTTGGGAGGCTGAGGTGGGAGGATGGCTTAAGCCCAGAAGTTCGAGGCAGCAGTGAGCTGTGATTGTGCCACTGTACTCCAACCTGGGCGACAGAGGAAGACCCTGTCTCAAAAAAAAAAAGTTGGATGTTGCACGAAATCGTCATAGTCTGCTACGTGGCTGAGTTATAAATAGCTTTCATATAGTCATGATAATACAGCACATGATAATATAAAGCACTGAAAATGGAGCTAACTCAGCTTAAAATATAACCACAGGGTGACCATAAAGTCAGTAAACAAAGATAAAATATTTTTATCATATATAGCAGAATATTATGTATGTATAACATACTATTTTATCACATGTAGTACAGTGATACCAATAAAAATCATCCTAGGCATTTGCCTGTGAGTCCAGACTAGGCGGCCACTCCATATAGTGAGAGGAAAGGGACAGAGTTGTATATACTTGGTGGAGCCAGAGGAGGAAGGAGAGCTAAATCCTCCTCCTCATGATGACAAGTCAAGAAATAATGCCTCAAACTGAAAAATCCAAAAGTTGCAACACAAGCATGCTATTTAAAGAAATGATGGTAAATACCAAGTAATTAGTGAAGGGAGATGAAAGTAGTCGCTTCTGGAAAAGGGGGCAAGGATAGCAGTTTTTCATAACAAACTTCTCAGAATTATTTGACCCAAATTATGTGCAAGTATAACTGTGATTAAATTTTTTATTTATTTATTTATTTATTTATTTATTTTTTGAGTCGGAGTTTCGCTCTTGTTACCCAGGCTGGAGTGCAATGGCGCGATCTCGGCTCACCGCAACCTCCGCCTCCTGGGTTCAGGCAATTCTCCTGCCTCAGCCTCCTGAGTAGCTGGGATTACAGGCATGCGCCACCATGCCCAGCTGACTTTTTGTATTTTTAGTAGAGACGGGGTTTCACCATGTTGACCAGGATGGTCTCGATCTCTTGACCTCGTGATCCACCCGCCTCGGCCTCCCAAAGTGCTGGGATTACAGGCGTGAGCCCGGCTAAATTTTTAATTAAAATTGAAACTAAAGATAAATATTTTAAAGTAACTAAGGGCCAGGTGAGGTGGCTTACGCCTGTAATCCCAGCACTTTGGGAGTCCAAGGTGGGCAGATCACTTGAGGTCAAGAGTTCAAGACCAGCCTGGCCAACATGGTGAAACCCCATCTCTACTAAAGAACACGAAAAATAGCCGGGCGTGGTGGCAGGCGCCTGTAATACCAACTACTCAGGAGGATGAGGCAGGAGAATCACCTGAACTGGGGAGGCAGAGGTTGCCGTGAGTCAAGATAGTGCACTCCAGCCTGGGTGACAGAGCAAGACTCTGTCTTAAATAAATAAATAAATAAATAGTAACTAAGGGGGTGGGGGGAAAGCAGATGGCATTTCCTGCGCAGCTGTTTGTGGTTAAAGATAATGCATATTCTAAGGGTGAAGAAGAGAGAGGCATGACTGTGTGAAAGGTTAACATTTATTTGGCCCTGCAGACAGAAAGGATTCAGATGGGCAATGAGAAGAGGGAAAACGCAGACAGAGGGAGAAGGGCAGCACATGTGAAGAGGTTTGTGTTGACAATTTCATATGGATCAGTAACAGACACCAATGTAGGTGGGGTACAAGCATTGTTTGTCAGAGCCTTTCTTGAAATGCCCCAGTTTGCCAAATCCCCCCTTTAGGACCCCTTATCCCAATTCAGACATACCCCAAGTCTCCCACTATTTATCTTATTTCTCTTCATATTAAACAATCAGCCCTAACGAAGTCTTTCATTGTATGCGGATGAGGTTTATAAGTACTCCAGATAATCTCCACACTCCATCATAACAATGAAGGAAAAGGACCTAGAATTTTATTTTGAGTACAGTAATGGGGCCCTTTTCCTATATGTTGTCAACTAAGAGGTTTGTTGGTATCTTAATTCCGGCAGAGTAAGAATGCGATCATTCTGATGTGTAGGGCCCAAGATAGACCAGTAAAGTGGTGGATCCAGTGATGGAAAAGCCGAAAGTACATCCTGGTTTCTAAGAATGGACACGTCCCCAGCAAAAGGAAAAGGTTCCTGGGAGGGAGGAGTGGGAGATAAGTTCAAGTCAGGGAGGTAAGTTGGGACATGCAAGACTGAGTATATTTGATTTATCCTATAGACAGTACAACATTCTGGCAGGTAAGGAAGTTGATTCAACGCATTATGTAATATAGCAGTAAAGTGCAAAATTTATTTCCGCACAGTGAGATTGGTGTTAAGGACCCAAGTTAGGAGGCTGCTGGATTCATGCCAGCCTGAGATGGCCGGGACAGGAGCCAGGAAGGAGGTAGGAGAAAAGAAAGAGAAGGAATGAATTTGAGAGAGCAAGACTCCCAGACATGGAAGTGAAGGAGAGAGAGGAGCCAAAAGTAACTCTGAGTGTGGGTATGCAGGGGAAATGGCACCATCATTGACCAAAATGGGAAGATGGGGAGGAGGAGCTGGAAAGGAAGCAATGGGTTTAGCTTAGCTCTTCTTGAGCCTGACAAGAGGCAGACTGTCTGGGTGCAAGTGTGTAATTGTCCATTGGAGATTCAGGTAGGCAGCCCATTAGAGAAGTTATTTAAAGTCCCAGTGAAGTCACCTTCCACTTGCAGGCAGTAGGAACTTATACTGGGGGCTGGAGGAGCTTTCTAGTGTTTGGAACTACTTCTATGGGGAGCCCACCTGGAACAGCACAAGGAGGTAGGAGCAGCAGCAAGGGCTTTGTAAAGACTACAAGAGATTTGAATGCATTAAACAAGTCACATTTTAAAAATCTACATTCAAAGGTAAAATTTAATTTTATACTCATTCAGACAATATATATATGTGGTGTATATATTACCTAGAACATCTCATCTGCAAATGTCTTCTGGTGTCTTTTCCTTCACACTTAACAAATCATGGAGAATTGTATATATTTTATAAAATATATATGTGTGTGTACGTAAACACACACGCACACATATGTATGAAGAGAGAGAGAAGGAGAAAGAGAGAGAGAGACAGAGAGAGACAGAGAGCATGCACTAGTATTTAAGAGACCAGAGTTCTAGCTCTGATCTTGTCACTAGCGGTGGTTTTAGTTTAGTTATTGCCAAATCTGTAAAATCACTAACATAGTACTAGCTACAACCCAGATAATATTCTAAGTGTTTTTTGTGTACTAAATTAATTGATCGTCACAAAAACTCATTATTATGCTTGTTTTACAGATGACAAAATTGAGTAATCGGTCCAAAATCACCAGCAGTCAGGAAACACAGCCCAAGTTCATGTTCTTAACCTCTCAGAGACTCAACTTCTCATCTGCAAGTTGAGAATGTGGGATTAAATTACGTCTAGAGTACCATCAAACAAACTTTAAATTTGAATGAGATTATGAAGAGTTAAGTAAGCATTAATCAGAATCAAAATTAATTTCTGAAAATTAGCAGCAGAGGGCAGCAGAGAGAACACTAAGGAGGCTTTTAAAAGACCTTTATAAAGCTATGCAGAGTAATAATACGTAAAACTTATAAATAAAAACACATACATTAACACACTTAATATTCATAGTTACTTTAATTTCCTAGTTTGGGCCCTTTGTTTCAATTATCTTCCACTTTAATGCACTTAAAAGGGCCCATTCAAGGCGGGGGGCAGTAGCTGACGCCTATAATCCCAGCACTTTCAGAGGCCGAGGTGGGCAGATCACCTGAGGTCGGGAGTTTGAGACCAGCCTGACCAACATGGAGAAACCCTGTTTTTACTAAAAATTCAAAATTATCCGGGCCTGGTGGCGCATGCCTATATTCCCAGCTACTTGGGAGGCTGAGGCAGGAGAATTGCTTGAACCCGGGAGGCTGAGATTGTGGTGAGCCGAGATCGCACCATTGCACTCCAGCCTGGGCAACAAGAGCCAAACTCCATCTCAAAAAAAAAAAAAAAAAGGGAGGCAGGGGCATTAAGCAGGATGCAGTGGCTCACGCCTGTAATCTCAACACTTTGGGAGGCCAAGGCGGGCAGATCACCTGAGGTCAGGAGTTCGAGACCAGCCTAGCCAACATGGTGAAACCCCATCTTTACTAAAAATACAAAAAATTATCTGGGCATGGTGGCAAGTGCTTGTAATCCCAGCTACTTGGTAGGCTGAAGCAGGAGAATCACTGGAACATGGGCAGCAGGGGTTGCAGTGAGCAGATACTGGGCCACTGCCCTCCAGCCAGGGAGACAGAGCTAGAGTCTGGCTCAAAAAAAAGAGAGGGGCCCATTACTGCATCCTTTAATGCACCGCTAGAATAAAGACAGCATTGCACATCACAATATCCTAAAATTTTAGACTAGAGAAATCAAGAAAAGTTAATTGGGTTTATTTTGACTGCTTGTTGGCATTTTTCTTAATAATTTTCATTATTTTTGAAATTCTAATGAGATATCACTGGATCTCTTCAAAGGTATATAAAAGGTACACTTCAAACAACTGTTAACATATTTGTTAGACTTGATTTCATCTGAGACACTAAAATTTTACCCAATGGATGACTTCAATTGTTCAATGATATTTTTTGTCACTTGAATTCTTGTTTCTCATCTTAGAGAAGCTAACTAAATAAGGCTATATATACGTAAAGCTATATATATTATATATTTAAAAAAAAATATATATATATAATGTGTAAAATTCTGTCTGATTGGCTAAGTGTGAAGGAAAAGACACCTGAGAACACTTGCAGAGGAGATGTTCTAGGCAAATTTAGCCCACATTAATCATTACCAGATAGGGGAATGCCAAAATTAACCTTATGTGCAAATTCACAACTTAGAAATATGTGCTAAAGTGCAGTGCCTTGTTAAATCATTTACTTGCTTTTCAGAAGAAACTGCGATGTAAGTTCTTCTTTCTAGACAAGCATTTACAGTTTTCCAGAAAGCTGTTGTCATCACTTCTTCACACAGACACATTTTTTCCAATGTATTTTTTAAAAATTGACAGATAAAACTATATGAATTTCTCATGTATAATATGATATTTTGAAGTGTATATATTGCGCAATGGCAAAATCTATCTAATTAACATATATATTACTTCACAGTTATTTTGTGGTGAGAATACTTACATATTCAGTTTCTCATCATTTCTCAAGAATATGATATGTCATCAACTATGGTCACTATGCTGTAATTTTGTATCCTTTGAGTATGCTAATCAAAGGACATTCTTTTAATTTACATCTAAACAACACAAGCATGGCGTCAAAGAGAAAACCTAAAGAGAGAAGAACTTTATAAGGGGAAACATTTAAAAAACCTAAGTTAAGGATCAGCAAACTTTTTTATACAGGGCCAGGGAGTTAATATTTTAGACTTTGCAAGTCATAGAAACTCTGTTGCAACCCTGCTAGTGTAGCAGGAAAGTAATCATAGACTATATGTAAACAAATGGCTGTATATCTGTGTTCCTACTAAGGCTTACAAAAACAGGCAGGGGGCCAGCATGGTCCTGGGCTGTGGTTTGCCTACCCTTGACCTAAGTCAAAAAGCAGATGCCATAAATGGAATAGGCGTCATAATCATGACAGCTGTATGCCATGTGCTTTCCAGACATAGCTTCTAACTTCTCAGCAACACTGCACATTAAGTATTATCATCATCTAGATATGATAATATCTTTTTAAAATCTTTTAATTTTTTTGTTCTTTATCATAATCTACATTTTCCAAATAAGAAAACTGAGTTTTAGATATGATAAATACCCTTCCAAGGTCACACAGCTACTAAGTACTTACAGGCAAGATTCAAGCCCAAGTTTATAAACTCCAAAGTGTGTGTTCTGTTCTTAGAACATATCACACTATTGTACAGTGAGCAGTTAATATCACGCAGTCATAATAACAAGCAATTAGTCCTTCCAGGAAAAGGGCATTCGCCCTGATTCCATGTAGTAACAAGAGCACTTGCCAAATAAAATAAGGAAGGTGCAATGAAGGGCAGAAAGAAAGGCTCCAGGGGAAAGCCAGACCTCACCCCAATTCGTCCCAATTATGTATCAATGCTCATATATCTTTGAGGAATACAATTGATTTATTCTCTGGGTTTTTTTGGTGGGTGGCGGTGTGTGTGTGTGTGTGTGTGTGTGTGTGTGTTGAGATGGAGTCTCACTCTGTCGCCAGGCTGGAGTGCAGTGGCACAATCTCAGCTCACTGCAACCTTGGCCTCCCGAGTTTAAGCAATTCTCCTGCCTCAGCCTCCCCAGTAGCTGAGACTACAGGCATGCACCACCACGCCCAGCTAACTTTTGTATTTTTAGTAGAGACAGGGTTTCACCATGTTGCCCAGGCTGGTCTCGATTTCCTGACCTCGTGATCCGCTCCCCTTGGCCTCCCAAAGTTCTGGGATTATAGGAGTGAGCCACCGTGCCCGGCCTTCTCTGGTTTTTTATTCTAACCGTATGAACATTTTCCTAAACCATGCCTCTGCTATAGCCTGGCATCGCCTCATCTTTAATATTACAACCATCTTCTACAGGGTTATTTAATATGACATGCTGAACGTGGTAGCTCATGCCTGTAATCCCAGCACTTTGGGAGGCTGAGGTGGGTAGATCACCTGAGGTTAGAAGTTTGAGACCAGCCTGACCAATATGGTGAAAACCTTGTCTCTACTAAAAATACAAAAGTTAGCCAGATGTGGTGGCATGAACCTGTAATCCCAGCTACTCGGGAGGCTGAGATAGGAGAATTGCTTGAACCCAGGAGGCAGAGGTTCAGCGAGCCATGATCACAACACTGCACTGCAGCCTGTGCGACAGAACAAGACTCCATCTCAAAAATTAATAATAATAATAATTATAATAATAAGACAGATCCCCTGTTTAAATACAAACCACTTCCCATCACCTCAGGGATAAAGTCCATACAGTGTAGGCCTGTGATTTGTGCTCCTTGTCTGTCTTCCTAATCTCATCTCTGCCTGTTCCCCACAGGACCCAGGACCCCAGCCATGCTGATCCCTTTCCAGTTCACCCAAGCCCATGGCTAGCCCAGGGATTTGTGCATTTTTTGTCTTCTGTCCTGACAGTTCTGGTTCCCTATCCATCCTCTGGTCCACCACCCATAACCTTCAAGTCTCATCTCATATGTTAACATTTCAGAACCCTTGGTCATCTATTCAGAATCCTTGCATCTGAATTAGAAAAAGATTCTAGATTCTTCTCTCCCCTACCTCAAGGTGTTCATCACGATTGCGTGAAACTTTAATAAAACAGAAAATATAAATCACTGGAATCGTCTTTGGAAAGAAGGAAAAATTGACACGAGCAAAAGGAAAACAAGATTGAAGCTTGGTGGAGAGTGTGGGAATTTTGGATGATGAGGCAAAACAGATCCTGCCTCTTGAAGAACGTTTTGGAGGTGTGTGAACTAAGACACCCAAAGAGGCTGGATTGAGATGGACGCAAAAATTTCTGGTGGCCACACACAAATGGTGGCAATGGGATTGGACTGCTTTCCACCATCATGGGCTATAACATCTTGGAACTATAGAAAAGAAAACATCTGTTATCTGTTATCTGCTGTTTCATGGAAGATCTTGCACCTAGCTAGCTGGGGTGCAATTTGCTTTCTACCTGTCAACATGTCTGATTATATAGATATATCTTTTAACAGTTTTGAAATAGTACATCTAAAGACACATCTTAGTTTAGTAAATCATTTCTCTTGATGGGCACTGAGGTTTGTCTTGCTTTTCCACTATGTGTAATTATTGCTGCCTCTGAGTATTTCCACAGGCCAGATTTGGAGCAGCAGAATTACCGGATCAAAGCTATTGCCAAATTTCCTTTCAAGTTGCTTGGATCAATTTATTCTCTCACCAGAGTGCTTGAGATTGTTTTCATTGAAATTTGTTAGCACATTATTATTTTTTTAATTTTCCAGTTAAATGAGCCAATTTATGTTTGTCCTCAAATTAGAAAGTGAACTCTCTTGTTAAGATTATGTGTAGGTCCCTTGTTATTTTTTAATACCTTCAAAACTCAAAAACCTGTATTTCGTTTCTTCACCTCTGTATTATATTACCCTATAATATAAATTCTAAATCCCCTAATTCCAATCTAAACTTTTTAAGACCTTATGATTTGGGGGCCTTGCAGATAAATTGCTGAAAAATGATCACTGAAAAACTTGAATATTGTTTTGTTCATGATTTAATTATGATGATGTAACCAAATCTGTATTACATGTTCTATTTTTTTTCAGTGAATGATGCAAGAACTTTATCTAAAACGAAAGACCCCCCTGTATAAAATAGCATCTGCAGTTTCCTTACTGTTATCTTTAAAAATACCTGTTCTTTAGAGCTGGAAATAATCACTTAATCACATACCTTAGATTATCTCCCTATTATTTCAACTTGTATCGAATTGATTGATGAATGTTCTAAAATATTGCTCAATAATATTTCAATTTCTGTTACAAATCATGTAATTGGGATTATCCTTCTATCAAATATGAAGTGATTCTTACTTAACAAATTAATTTCTGAAAGTGTAACTTGATGGCTAAGATAACACAATCATAAATTAAAATCCTCTTTTCTTCATATTAATATTACCAAGTAAATAATTTTGTGTTTGGTTTTGCTTAGCCTTTATGACCAAAGTTAATGGCTACTTCCAAAGACTATCTGATTTGTGAATTTTCTTACTTCGGAAGATGTGAACTTCCATGCAGAAATATTAATAAATATATTTTTGTCATAATTTGGATTTTTCTTCATACTCCTTGATATATCACAAATTGAAAAATTAAACCTTATGGATATTTTTTTAAATTACTTTCAATATATTTTGATGCAAAATGAGAGGACTGAAAAAATAAGAAATCTATCCTAATAGTATTATGTTGATATTAAATTTCCTTGGTATTATAATTGTTAATTATGTTAATTTTGCCAATTATCATTACCATTTACTTAATTGTAAGCATGACAACTACAAATTCAATGCAAGATTCTTGATTGGATTCTGGATTTAAAAAAATAAAAAAGCTCTAAAGAACGTGTGGATAATTGGGAAAATTTGAATGTGTGTCTCAGATAATAGTATTGTGTCAATGTTATGTTTCTGTGGTGCTGTAATTGTGTTACAGAAGACTGCCCTTATTTTTAGGAGATACATGCTCAAGAATTTAGGGGTGACATGTGTCCTAAAGTCAGCAACATACTTTCAACCCTTTCAGGGAAAAAAACTGCATAAAACTGTGCATATGTGTATGTGTATGTGTGTATATGTATATATACGTATATATGGAAAAAGACAGGCAGAGAAGGACAAAGCAAGAGAGAAAGTAAGTGCAGCAAAATGATACCACTGATTAACATACATGATGGAAATATGTGTGTTCGTTGTACTATTCTTTCAATTTTTATATAGATTTGAAACGTTTCTAAATAAAAATTGGGAGGGAAATAACCATATTTAGTTAACGAAGGCATATTTACATTGTATAATATTTATTAAAAGTCTAGACAACATCTTATGTATCTGAAATAATCATTACATATGTGATGGGAAATGCTTAAGTGACTTGATATAAATACTTCAACCATCACTTTGCTCTGAGATAACAGATTGAGTGTACTACCTTTCAATAGCTCCAAAAATCCCCTTATGATACGGATGTTTGACACAGACTTCAAACACTCTTCAATCCTCCAGAAGCTTCTCAAGCTCAGAAACAATCTTCTCACACTGACCTATGGAAGAAAAGTTATAAAAATATCAACATAAATATTCTGTCCCAACCAGGTCTATATTTAAGCACAGATTCATATGCACAAGACAAAGAATATTTGAGTGAGTCTAAAGATAATTCAAACAAAAGTCCACCCGTACATGTGCTATCTTTAATACCAAAAGGGAGGCTTTCCCCAAATCACCCAGATGAAAGTCAAAAGCATCCTCACTATAGATCGCGTTCATTTTGAATACATCCTGCCACACAGGAAAACACTATTACGAGCTTGCTGAACTGAATAATTGAGAGTAAAACCCAATTGGAAATGACTCTCAATTGGTGGCGTTCGCCTCTAAAACTGCATCACCATAACTGAATTTAAGAGCTGTGTTGTCCCTGCAAAATCCTACTTAGGTTTTTAGGCCTTCTTTTAAAAATGCAGAAGCTAAACCAGTGTAGCTATTAGTGAAAGGGGACTGCAAAAATCATACGATAAATATTTGAACAGGCCAGTTAAAAATTGTGGGAAAAAATATATGTATTTTAGAAATGTTAAAATGTGGACATAAGGAGGTAAGAAAAGAAAGTATTGGGCTTGATTTCTTTTTTTTTTTTTTTCGACTCCATGAATGATTGCTTAAACTCCCACTTGCCACTGATATGGTAAGCTAGAAAAGCATTTTAGATGTCGTAAGACTGAATCTGCACTCCGGTGATAAAGGGCTAAGAAAGTGTGGAAGACAAATGACAAGAAATAATAGCAGAGTTGTAGGCCCCTTTGCCTTCTTTTTCTTACCTTCACTATCCAATCTGCTCATTCGATCCGGCAGAAACCCAGAAATTGACCAGAGAGATGAACAAGCCAGCCAGTGCTCTGTCCAGAAATTTTCACAAGCCTTTCACAGATGAGACCAGGAGACTAAGCTGCTCATTGCAAAGCCATTCTTTTTATAACTGATCCCATGGAAAAAGTTGTTTTCGCTCAAGTCTGATTTGTGCTCAAGAGGCAGTGGGAAGTCCCGGGAAGTGGAGAGGCAATAACTGACAAAGCCACATCAAGCCACAGAATGGTGTTTCTTCCCCTTTTTTTGAAAAATGAAACCTATCTATGAAACTGTCTCTTATTAAAATAGTTTATGGTTGCATATTTTGTAAGAACCCTAGCAACAGAATTAAAATTTTCTTTCTAGAACAGTAAATTATCTGGGATCTTTTGCCCCAAAGAGAGCCAATGTCAGATATTACTTTAGAAAAATCTGTTTCATTACTAATTTATAATTTTTAAGAAGTATTATTTCTTAATGGTACTTACAATTTTTAAAAATACAAATGAAAAAAGTTTTCTCTCTCCAGTTACCAAAGGTCAAAACAATAATGCATTGTGTGGACAAAGTTGTGAAGAAACAAGCACTCTCAAACACTATTGATGAGATTGCAAACATACTTAGAGAGCAATTTCCCAGTATCTATAAAATACAAATACTCATACCCTTTGACCCAACAATTCTAGTTTTATAAATGTATCCAAGCTATATATTTGCACTTGTACACAAAGACTTATGTGAAAAGATATTTGTTGCAGCATTGCTTGAGAAAGTAAATGACTAGAAAAAATTGTATTCATAAATAAGATATTGGCCAAATAAACGAGAATGTGTGCATACTTAAAATCCTATGCAGGCTGGGCACGGTGGCTCACACCTGTAATCCCAGCACTTTGGGAGGCTGAAGTAAGTGGATCACTTGAGGTCAGGAGTTCGAGATCAACCTGGCTAACATGGTGAACCACTGTCTCTACTAAAAATACAAGAATTAGCTGGGCGTGGTGGCAGGCACCTGTAATCCCAGCTACTCAGAGGCTGAGGCATGAGAATCGCTTGAACCCAGGAGGTGGAGGTCGTAGTGAGCCGAGGTCGCAGTGAGCAGAGATTGTGCCACTGCACTCTAGCCTGGGCGACAGAACAAGACTCTGTCAAAAAAAAAAAATCCTATGTAGTTGTTAGAGTGAGGTGGTTTTATGTCTAACAATAAGAAAAGATATCTAACATATATTGTTTAGTAAGAACTCATGTTCCAGTTTGTATTTTTAAGGAATACACACACACACACACACACACACACACACACACACACACACACGTGCTTATGCTTATGTAATAGAATAGTTCCTTTTAAAATTTTTTATTTTAATGTTTGTGGGTATACAGTAGGTGTACATATTTATGGGGTACATAAGATGTTTTGATACATTCATATGATGCATAATTACCTCATGAAAAATGAGGTATCCATCCCCTCAAGCATTTATCTTTTGTGTTACAAACAATCCAATTATACTTTTAGTTATACTAAAATGTAAAATAAAGTTATTATTCACTACAGTCCTCCTGTTATGCTATTAAATACTCAGTCTTATTCATCCTTTCTAACTATTTTTTTGTACCCATGAACCATCTCTACCTCCCCCCCGCCCCCCACTACCTTTCCCAGCCTCTGGAAACCATCCTTCTACTCCCTATGTCCATGAGTTCAATTGTTTTGATTTTTAGATCCCACAACTAAGTGAGAACATGTGATGTTTGTCTTTCTGGGCCTTGCTTATTTCACTTTAAGTAATGACCTTCAGGCCAGGTGCAGTGGCTCATGTCTGTCATCCCAGCACTTTGACAGGCCGAGGTGGGCAAATCACCTGAGGTCAGGGTTTCAAGACCAGCCTGACCAACATGGAGAAACCCCGTCTCTACTAAAAATACAAAATTAGCTGGGCATGGGTAATCCCTGCTACTTGGGAGGCTGAGACAGGAAAATTGCTTGAACCTGGGAGGTGGAGGCTGCAGGGAGCTGAGATCGTGCCATTGTACTCCAGCCTGGGCAACAAGAGCAAAACTCGGTCTCAAAAAGAAAAAAACATAATGACCTCCAGTTCCATTCATATTGTTGCAAATGAGAGGATCTTACTCTTTTTTGTGGCTGAATGGTACTCTATTGTGTATAAGTACCGCATTTTCTTTATCCATTAATCTGTTGATGAACACTTTAGGTTGCTTCTAAATCTTAGCTATTGTGAACTGTGCTGCAAGAAACATTAGAGTGCAGATATCTCTTCGATATGTTGATGTCCTTTCTTTTAGGTATATACCCAGCAATCGGATTGCTGGATGATACGGTTGCTCAATTTTTAGTTTTTTGAGGAACCTCCAAAGTGTTCTCCGTAGTGGCTGTACTAATTTACATTCCCACCAAAAGTGTATGAGAGTTCCCTTTTCTTCATAACCTCACCAGCATTTGTTATTCCCTGTCTAGAATATTTCTTTTTCTATACAATACACGAGAAATCAGAAATAAGAAATTGTGTTTCAAGGACAAGACTCATTTTTCATTCAACACCTTTTTGAAATTTCTACGAGTATGTATTACTTTTTCATTTTAAAAACTAGTATTTTTAAGTCATATTTAATTTCGATTGTGCAGCCCAAATGTATTATAATCTATGTCTTTTCTGGAGGACAGATAAGTCTATCTGCAACTGGCTCAGTTCTTCTTGTCCAAAAGCAGAAAAATTGAGTGTTTCAAAATCATTTAACTGGTTTGCCAGTTTTTTTTTTTTCTACTTTGAGTTAACCAACAAAGAATAACCCTGCCCAAATATTAACTACTTCATTGTCTTTTTCTATCTAACTCCAATCAAAGATAAGTTCTATGGATACTAAAAAAAACAAAGCTATGTTCTAAACCCTTAAAAGGTGAACACTGCCACTTAATGAGTTTGATTTTTTTTTTTTTTTTTTGAGACGGAGTTTCACTCAAGTTACCCAGGCTGGAGTGCAATGGCGCGATCTCGGCTCACCGCAACCTCCGCCTCCTGGGTTCAGGCAATTCTCCTGCCTCAGCCTCCTGAGGAGCTGGGATTACAGGCATGTGCCACCATGCCCAGCTAATTTTTTGTATTTTTAGTAGAGATGGGGTTTCACCACGTTGACCAGGATGGTCTCGATCTCTTGACCTCGTGATCCACCCGCCTCGGCCTCCCAAAGTGCTGGGATTACAGGCTTGAGCCACCGCGCCCGGCCTGATTTTGTTTACTTTTGTTCAATGACTTATCTTAAAATGCCATACATTTAAACGTATACTAGCATTTTTATTTTTGTTAGTCTTAACGATTTTCTGCATTTTTTTTCAGGAAACATAACTTAAATCCAGTTTAGAAGGCACGCTCTCATATATGAGCCATAATAAGGACAGTTTCTCAACTAGTCGCGAATCTGGCTTGACCTACCATCAAAAGAAACACCAGACTCATTGCCCCATGGGCAGGTTCAGTTACAATGTAATCTTACAAAATCAGGTTCAAGGATGACCTCAGACATTTGTAGCTCATCAGGGATTTAGCTGTGATCAAGAGACCATAGCATCTTTAGGGCCAAACATAGATTTATTTCGCTTTAGTGTAGCTTCAACCACATGATATAACACATGATATACTTCAACCATGAGATACCGTAGAGTAGGTCTTAACTACCTCCAGAAACACTTCACGGTGGGTTAACAAGAACTCATCTGGAAGTACAATGAAATAACCATTGTGGGGTGATTCCATCTTCCTCAGGTTGTCTTAAGTCGCACTTACTGTTTTATTCAAATACAACATGCAGAATTTTGATTAGGCCCACTCTTGATTTTGTCTCTTAAGTTACTCCTTTGAAAGAAAAACCTCCTTTGCAGAAAAACAAAATTCTATAATGAAAAAGTGGGCACTATGTAAAGCTAGCCTACTATTACCACTATTTCTCATTTGGTAAAACCTGATCACATAAAATCAGCTTTAAACGGCTTTTTCAGGCCGGGCGCGGTGGCTCAAGCCTGTAATCCCAGCACTGTGGGAGGCCGAGGCGGGTGGATCACGAGGTCAAGAGATCGAGACCATCCTGGTCAACATGGTGAAACCCCACCTCTACTAAAAATACAAAAAATTAGCTGGGCATGGTGGTGCGTGCCTGTAATCCCAGCTACTCAGGAGGCTGAGACAGGAGAATTGCCTGAACCCAGGAGGCGGAGATTGCGGTGAGCCGAGATCGCGCCATTGCACTCCAGCCTGAATAACAAGAGTGAAACTCCGTCTCAAAAAAAAAAAAAAAAAAAAAACAACTGTAAATGGTACAAAAATATAGTTTTGCATCAATTAACAACAGGGATCCATTCTGAGAAATGCAGCATTTGGTGATTTCATTGTATGAACATCACAGAGTGTACTTAACAAATCTAGATGGTATAGACTAGTGCACGCCTAGGCTGTATGGTATAGCCTATTGCTCCTAGGCTACAAACCTATACTGCATGTGACTGTACTGAATACTGTAAGCAAATGTAACACAGTGGTAAGTATTTGTGTATCTAAACATACCTAAAAGAAAAGGGGCCAGGTATGGTGGCTCACACCTGTAATCCCAGCACTTTGGGAGGCTGAGGTGGGCAGATCACAAGGTCAGGAGATCAAAACCATCCTGGCCAACATGGTGAAACCCTGTCTCTACTAAAAAATACAAAACAATTAGCTGGGAGTGGTGTTGCATGCCTGTAATTTCAGCTACTCCAGAGGCTGAGGCAGGAGAATCGCTTGAACCAGGGAGTCAGAGGTTGCAGTGAGCAGAGATTGCGCCATTGCACTCCAACCTGCAGACAGAGCAAGACTTCGTCCAAAAAAAAAAAAAGAACATGGAAAAGCTACGGTACAAATATGGTATACAAGATGAAAAGTGGTATAGCTGCATAGGGCAATTGCCATGAATAGAGCGTGCAGGACTTGAAGTTG
Organism: Sapajus apella; assembly: GCF_009761245.1. Lineage (NCBI taxonomy): Eukaryota > Metazoa > Chordata > Mammalia > Primates > Cebidae > Sapajus > Sapajus apella. The sequence continues at coordinate 26,106,450 of NW_022436957.1, forward strand.
CTCTGGGTGAGTCAGTGAGTGGTGAGTGAATGTGAAGGCCTCGGGCATTACTGGGCACTACTGTAGACTTTATAAATACTGTGCAGTTAGGCTACACATGATTTATTTTTAAAATAAAATAATTGTGCTATGATATTATGACAGCTGTGATGTCATTAGGCAATAGGAATTTTTCAGCTCCATTATAACCTTATAGGACCACTGTCATGTATCCGGTCCATTGTTGACTGAAAGGTCATTATGCAGCACGTGACTATCCGGTGAAAATTCAACCTCTCTTCTATCTGATCTTTATCTCTCAGATCTCCTCCCCAGAGGCAATTGCTATTAGCAGTTTCTTGTGCATCAATCCAAAAATTATATATATATATCCTTCTTTGTATACAAATGGTAGAATACTACATGTCCTATTCTATCTCTTCCCTTTTTTGTACAATTTTTCACCATTAGTACTCGCAGACTGACCTCATCCTTTTAAACAACTGCATAGACTTCCAGGGTAAGGATGTTCCAATAGTAATGTATTTAACAAGTTGTTTATTGATGTAGCCCCTCCTTTTGGAAGGTCACCATACCACACCCAGTTGATACTGTGTCATTGCACACTACTAATTGTAATTTTTGGATTGATGCACAAGAAGCTGACAATAGTGATTGTCTCTGGGGAGGAGATCTGAGAGACAAATATCAGATAGGAAGAAAGGTTTAATTTTCACTGGACAGGGCCAGGTGTGGTGGCTCACACCTGTAATCCCAGCACTTTGGGAGGCCGAGGTGGGCAGACTGCTTGAGGTCAGGAGTTCAAGACGAGCCTGGTCAATGTGGTGAAACCTTGTCTCTACTAAAAATACAAAAATTAGCCAAGCATGGTGGCAGGTGCCTATAATCCCAGCTACTTGAGAGACTGAGGCAGGAGAATTGCTTGAACCAAGGAGGTGGAGGTTGCAGTGAGCCCATATTGTGCCATCACACTCCAGCCTGGGCAACAAGAGCAAAACTCCATCTCGAAATAATAATAATAATAAATTTCACTGTACAATCATGTGCCGCATAACGATGTTTTAGTCAACAATGGACCACGTACACGACAGTGATCCTATAAAATTTTAATGAAGTTGAAAAATTCCTATTGCCTAGTGACATCATAGCTGTCATAATGTCAGAAATGCCTCTAAAAAAAGTGAACAAGGCCAGGCGCGGTGGCTCACGTCTGTAATCCCAGGACTTTCGGAGGCCAAGGTGGGCAGATCATAAGATCAGGAGTTCAAGACCAGCCTGGCCAATATGGTGAAACTCCATCTCTACTAAAAATACAAAAATTAGCTGGGGGTGGTGGTGCATGCCTGTAGTCCCAGCTACTCAGGAGGCTGAGGCAGGAGAATCGCTTGAACCCAGGAGGCAGAGGTTGCAGTGAGCTGAGATCACACCACTGCACTCCAGCCTGGAAGACTCCATCTCAAAAAAAATAGTGAACAAAACAAAAAGTGCTGGTGGCCTTATGAGAGGGCATAATGCCGGGCGCGGTGGCTCAAGCCTGTAATCCCAGCACTTTGGGAGGCCGAGGCGGGTGGATCACGAGGTCAAGAGATCGAGACCATCCTGGTCAACGTGGTGAAACCCCGTCTCTACTAAAAATACAAAACATTAGCTGGGCATGGTGACGCGTGCCTGTAATCCCAGCTCCTCAGGAGGCTGAGGCAGGAGAATTGCCTGAACCCAGGAGGCGGAGGTTGCGGTGAGCCGAGATCGCACCATTGCACTCCAGCCTGGGTAACAAGAGCGAAACTCTGTCCCAAAAAAAAAAAAAAAAAAAAAAAAGAGAGAGTGCATAATGATATAAAAATAAATTTTTATGATAATGTTTAGCATTACATCTTTAAAAACACAATCCTATTATCCTATATTCACCTTCATAGTTTACCGTAGTAATTGTTATAATCACTATTGCCTGCAGACACAATTACAGTATTACATATAAAGTATTAATGCACTTCCTCTGCAGAAGATTAATTTTAATTGACATTCTATAAAAATTAACATGAACATATTAGAATTTAGGAACATGTTACATATCCCACAGGGTAAAATTAATATGACATTTAAAAATTCTTAGATATACTTCAGTAGGTCTAATTTATACCAAAGAAATCCATAAGGTAAGCTCTGGAGCAATACTGCTTATCTTGAGGATGGGATGACAGATTATAATTGCCTTCTTAAGTACAGCATTCTGAATTTCTATGAAGGTAATGGCCTGTGCACTACAGATTTTGTTATTTAGGATATAACTGATCGTAACGTATACTGTTTGCTCTTGAATAACTCCCATTTTCTAACTCAGAGAGATTTTCATTTCAGCATTAAATAATATGATTATTGCATTTGTAAAGTTTCTGAAGCGTTTTGTAACTTTCTTCAGTTGAAAAATGATTTATAACAAAATAAAATATAAAATAAAGAGGAAAATTGAATTTAATCCCTATATGTTTTATCTTAAGGCCACGTACAGTACATAGAATAGCTCCTCTTTTTTGGCCATTACCCTTTAGTTGGCATTATTCAGAGTCAATAAGACAAATACCTGAATACTGAAGGAACTGACAATCTCATGAAATGTTTTGATTTCTGCTTTCTAATTGTCACCCTTTGCTTTTACCAAACATTATCTGCTTTAACAATCTCACAAAAATCTCTAACACCAAACTCAAATCTCTATTATTAACTCTAAAGTAAATCACCCCTGGAAATACTTAACAGTGTTTTACTACAAGTGCTTATTTCTTTTAAGCCCATTTTGACAAACTTCTGCCCCACTTCCCTAGCTTTTACATTTTCCTTTGTTAACCTCTTATCACTCCCCCAGTCTGATTTTCAGGTTTTAGGACACAGAGACAATTCCTCCTCAAGCCAAGATAATGCTTTATTCCTTCTATCATAAATTGATCTTAAAGGGAAAACACTTGTTCTGTTTCATAGTTGAACAACTGAGAATTCCCATTGTAATTATACTGTATATTTACCTATTCTTTGAAGTTCATACAAATCAATATTTGTATGAACTCTGCTTTGGCCTCATAATAATTTACATCTGTTAAGACCAGGAGGCCAAAGACTCAGCCAAATTTGTGGAGAATCTCAATTTTCATGCATTGATTTTTATCCTAAACCCAAGTTTATCTTACCCTTTCTGCTGCGTGCCTCTTAGCGTTTCAAAAGAAGAAAGGAAAAGGGAAAGTTGAATCTGTTGGTATCCCTTCTTGTAGGTGCTTCTGTGTCTTCGACTGTTTGTGTTGTTATAAAGGGATGCCTGGGGCTCAGGAATTTATAAAGAAAAAAGGTTTATTTGGCTCACAATTCTGATGACTGGAAAGTTCAAGATTGTCCGTCTGCATCTGGTGAGGGCCTCAGGCTGCTTCCACTCAAGGCAAAGGCCAAGGGTAGCCTGCTGTGTAGAGATCACATGGCAAGAGAGGAAGCAAGAGAAAGGATGGAAGTTTCAGGCTCTTTTTAACCACCAGCTCTTATAGAACTAACACAGTGAGAACACGCTCATTACTGCAAAGATGGCACCAAGTCATTCATGAGGGATCTGCCCCCATGACCCAAATATCTTCCACAAGTCTCCACCTCCAACATTAGGGATCAAATTTCAATATAAGATTTGTGGTAACAAACATGCAAACCATGTCATTCTGCTTCTGGCCCCCAAATAGCATCTCCTTCTCATATTGCAAAATACAATCATTCCATAGCAATAGTCCTAGCTTGTTTCAGCACCAATTTAAAAGTTCAAAGTCCAAAAAAAAAAAAAAATAAATAAAAATAAAATAAAAGTTCAAAGTCCAAAGTCTTGTCTGAGATTTAAAGTAAATTCCTTATAGCTGTGAGCTTGTAAATTCAAAAATGGATTCTTTACTTCTAAAATACAATGGTTGTATAGTAATCGGGTAAACATTTTCATTCTAAAAGGAAGAAATCGGCCAAAAGAAAAAGGTAACAGGCTCTATAGCAAGTCTGAAACCCGGCTGGGCAGATATTCCATCTTAAAGCTCCAAAATAATCTCCCTTAACTCCATTTCCTATATACTGGGCACATTGGTGGGAGGGTTTGGGCTTCCTAAGCCTTGAAAAGCCCCACCCCCATGGCTATTTTGGGTATAGCCCCGGTGGCTGGTCTGATGGGTTGGAATCTGGGCTTGTGGCTTTTCCAGGTTGGAGTTGCACACTACTAGTGGTTCTACAATTCTGAGGTCTGGAGGGTGGTCTGGGCACCCAGGTTTTCTGATACATCTTATAAAATTTAGGTGCAAGCTGCCAAGCCTCCACCACACTTGCATTTTGCATTCCTGCAGGCTTACCACCACATGGATGTCACCAAAGTGTACAGCTTGCATTCTCTAGAGTGTTAGCTGGAGATGTATCTGGGGCCATTTGAGTCATGGTTGCTCCACTCAAAGTGGTCAGCATTTGGGGAGCAGCATCCTCAGATGGCACGGGGCAACAATACCCTGGCATCTTCTGCAAAACTTTCTGTCTTTCTGGGCCTCTGAGCCAGTGGGTGGAAGGAGCAGCCTCAAAAATTTCTGAAATGCCTTCAGGCCCTATTTCCTACTGTATTAAATAGTAGCACATAGCCCCCTTTTAGCCACACTAATCTCTTTAGCAAGTGGTTGCTCCACAGTACCCTTAGATTTGTCTCCTGAAAACATTCTTTCCTTCTCTACTACATTCAGACTATGAAATTCCCCAATTTTTATGTTCCGCTTCTTTTTTTTTTTTTTACTTTAAGGAAACATTTTGTATTGTTATTGTTTTTAATTTTTAATTTTTGTGGGTAGTTAGTGTGTATATATATATATATATATATATATGTTCATGGGGTCCATGAGATAATTTGATACAGATAATAATACAATGTGTAATCACATCAGAGTAAATGGGGTGTTCATTCCCTCAAACATTTATCACTTGTGTTACAATTTAATTATGCTCTTTTAGTTATTTTTAAATGCACAGTTAAATTATTATTGATGATAGTCACCCTGTTGTACTAGCAAACACTAGATCTTGTTCATTCATTCATTCTTTTTTTTTTTTTTCCCCTGGCTAGGCTGCAGAGATATGATCTCAGCTCACTGCAACCTCTGACTCCTAGGTTCAAGCAATTCTTCCAGCCTTAGCCTCCTGAGTAGCTGGTATTACAGGTGCCTGCCATCACACCTGGCTAATTTTTATATTTTTTAGTAGAGACAGGGTTTCGCCATGTTGGCCGGCTAGCCTTGAACTCCTGACCTCAGGTGATCTGCCCACCTCGACCTCCCAAAGTGCTGGGATTACAGGCATGAGCCACCATGCAGCCCATCCTTTCTAATTTTTGTACCCATTAACTATCCCTACCTCCCCGAACCTCCCCCTCTTAACCTTCCCAGCCTCTGTTAATCATCCTTCTACTCTCTATGTCCATGAATTCAATTGTTTTAATGTTTAGCTCCCACAGCTAAGTGAGAACACGTGATGTTTGTCTTTCTGTGCTTGGCTTATTTCACTTAACATAATGATCTCCAGTTCCATCCATGCTTTTGCAAATAAAGAGATCTCATTCTTTTTTATGGTTGAATAGTACTCCATTGTGTATAAGTACCTCATTTTCTTTATCCACTCATCTGTTGATGGACACTTAGGTTGCTTCCAAACCTTAGCTATTGTGAACAGTGCTGCAATAAACATAGGAGTGTAGATATCTCTTCGACTTACTGATTCCCTTTCTTTGGGGTATATATCTAGCAGTGGGATTGCTGGATCATATGGTAGCTCTATTTTCAGTTTTTTGAGGAACCTCTAAACTTCTCTTCATAATAGTTATACTAATTTGCATTCCCACCAACAGTGTATGAGAGTTCCCTTTTCTCCACATCCTCTCCAGCACTTGTTATTTTATCCAACGGTTTTGGGTAAAAATCATTTTAACTGGGGTGAGTTGATATCTCATTGTAGTTTTGATTTTTACTTCTTTTTAAATTATAAATTCCAACTTTAGATCATTCTTTTGCTGTCGCATCTGATCATAACCTGTTCAAAGCAACGATGCCACTCCTTGAAGGCTTTGCTGCTTAGCAATTTTTTCTTGCAGATACCCCAGGTCATTATTCTTAAATTTGGCCTTCCATAAAGCCGTAGAGCACAGGACATAATGCAGCCAAGTTCTTTGCTATGCAACAATGGTGACCTTTGCTCCAGTTCCCAATAAGTTCCTCATTTTCACCTGAGACCTCTACCCATTACCCATTACCTAGTTCCACAGCTGCTTCCACATTTTCAGGTATCTTTATAGCAACAATCCACTCCTTGGTACCAATTTTCTGTCTTTGTCCATTGTGTTGCTATAAAGAAATATCTGAGGCCAAGTAATTTATTTAAAAAAACGTTTTTTGGCTCATGATTCTGACATCTAGAAAAGTTCAAGATGTCTTGAACATCCGCATCTGGTGTGGGCTTTGGGCTGCTTCTGCTCATGACAGAAATGACAGAAGGTGAAGGTGAGCTGGTGTGTGCAGAAATCACATGGCAGGAGAGAAAGCAAGAGGTAGAAGGTGCCAGGCTCTTTTTAACAACCAGCTGCCACAGAACCCATAGAGGGAGCACTCACTCATTACTTCGAGGATAGCACCAAGCCATTCATAAGGGATCTGCCCCCACAACCCAAACTCCTACTAGACCCCACCTCCAACATTGAGGATCAAATTTCAACATGAGATTTGGAAGGGAAAAACATCCAAAATACGGTACTCTGTAAATAACTGAATTAAATGAAAAAGACACATTAAACTAATAGGCTAAAACTGTATTTTGAGGTAAGATAAGGATTGTTTTCTTTAGCATCCTTTTCTCTGCATGTTTAGTTTTTTTTTTTCCCCTTGATTCTGTTTTTCCCTTGATTCTGTTAGATAATTTGAACTGTAACAGAAAGAATGAGCTTGGTAAACCTTCAACTCCAAAGATGATAGTGGGCTTCTCAAACCATCTCTCTTCCAACTTGACTGTTTTAGGACAGTGGCCCTGGAGAGCAAAGGTTCCAAGCAGTTTAAACATTGCTTTTTATCCAAGTTTTAATGAAAGTTGTAGTTTCTGTCATCAAGCAGTTGTTAGAAGTTCAGAAGTTCCTTCGTGAGAGCCAACTGAACAGTTCTCAGAGTAATATTCAGAGGTAAAAGAGCCTGAAAAAATTAAACCTCCATCATCTTGGTGTCCTCCAATCCCACCTGATTGTGCAATTTTGGTATCTTTTTTTAAGAAAGAAGGACTAGACACTCCAAAGCCAAGTGGAAGTTTCTACACCCCAGAGAAAGTTCCAGATTTTTTGCAATTTACATTCTCTTTGGAAAGCTTCTTAGGTTTTTTTTCCCCTTTATTCTGTTTTTATCATGCCATAGAACTGGCTCCTGTTAATAAAGACAGCCAGGGACACATGAGCCCTATGGAGGAGAAACTGGAACTTCAGTCCAAATAACATTATTTCACAAAGCAATGGTGAAGTGAAAATAGTGCTGTTGGGCCCTTAAGTGTCCAGATTTCCTCCCTTTGTGGAGAAGCTTCTGGTGTAGAAATTTTTCATCTCTGTCTCCAACTGACTACATCAAACTCCTCTTTGGAGCCTGCTCCTCTATGAGTAAAATTCAAGCAAATGTATATATCAGATTATAGATTCAAGAGCTAGTTTTGTTTAAGCAACTTCTGTCTATTCACAGGCACACATTTACAACAATAAAGCAATTTCTCTTGTCATTCTTTCCCATGCTCTTTAACTCCTGGAGGTGAGAAGAACAATGATTTGAGGTTAATAAAAAACATCTTTCAAGATAAATTTTAAATTCACGAGTCCCTCCCCATTCACAGTTAGTAGAAATCAACTAATTGGTTTCAAAATTTAGAGCAGAAATAAATCCTTTCTATCAAGTCTCTTGGAGGGATGACTACAAAGCACATGATAATGCAAACTTTCTGTTGGGGGTTCATTGTCAGAAATTCCCATCAAATAGTGAGATAAGAATCTTATCTAATGAGAATCTAATCCAATAGATATGAGTGCTTAATTACACAGATTCACATCAAATTGATTTACAAATCTCTTGGCTTTACTTTAAAAGCTCTTAGACTTTAAGTGCTCTTACCACAAAAAAAAAAAAAAAAAAAGAAAAGAAAGAAAGAAAGAAAAAGAAAAGAAAAATGGTGGCCAGGCGCGGTGGCTGAGACTGTAATCTCTGCACTTTGGGAGGCCGAGGCGGGTGGATCACCTGAGCCTGGGAGTTTGAGACCAGCCTCACCAACATGGTGAAACCTCGTCTCTAAAAAAAAAAGAAAGAAAAAAGGTAACTTGATGAGATGCTGTGTATGTTAATTTGCTTGAGTATGGTAACCACTTCACTATGTATATGTATATTAAGGTCAATATAATTATGCTGTACACTTCAAACATACACAATAAGAATGGTCTTTTAAGACAGTGCTTCTCAAGCTCTGACATGCATATGAATCATCTGGGAATCTTGTTTAAATCCAGATTCAGTAGATCTGGGGTGTGGCCTGACATTCTAGATTTCTAACAATCTCCCATGGGATGACAATGCTGCTCATCTGCGGAGGACCACACTTTGAGTAACAAGGTTTCAAAGCACCTGTGTTCTGCATCTTAAGGCTTTACTCATAGCAATAGCAAAAGCTCTTTTTTGCAGAATGCGTACTATACATGCACTATAGACTAAAAGTTTTGATTTATGTCATTTAATCCTCAAAATAATCCTATAGAGCATGTGTGATTATTTTTAAAAATAAGAAAAGTTTGGCTTTCTAAGAGGCTACTTTGTCCAAAGTCACAGAGGAAGTCAGTGCCAGGAATTTGGACCCAGGCTTTTCTCACTCCAAAGTCAGAGGACTGTTCTCTATGTATTATATACAACATCTAGTACACAGCATTTTGAGACAGAGATGAGAAAAAGTTTCTACCATTCAGAATCAACAGTACAATGGCAGAAATTGGACATATATGTAAATTACAGTTTTTAAAGGTATTGTGCAAGTATCTGAGAAGTTTAAACTATTGAGTTAATTAAATAGTAATAGGATAGGAAATGATAAAATTAATCAACGATATATTTCTGTACAATTATTTTGAATTAACTCTCATTAATCTACCTCTTGATGGAAGAAGCGGCCAACTGTGGGCATTCTAACAACTACCACATGTAGATAATAGTGAGGAGGAAGTCGGAACTTTTCTGTGAGTTGGGGCTGGGGAAGAGAGAGGGGTTTCCAAAGTCCCTTCAAGATCTCCACTTCAACAATTACATAATTCAAAATTTAAACTTGTCATTTAAAAATAAAGAAATGCCAGATATAGTATGCACCTAAAGTAAAATAAAAATAAATAATAATTTATATAAATTACTTGCTTGTGGTTTAAAATATGTATAATGGTAGAGAGCTATAAAGAAAAAAGTCAGCCGGGCGCGGTGGCTGATGCCTGTAATCCTATAGCACTTTGGGAGGCTGAGGTGGGTGGATCACCTGAGGTCAGGAGTTCAAGATCAGCCTGGCCAACATGGTGAAATCCCATCTTTTAAAAAAAAAAAAAAAAAAAAAAAAAAAAAAAAAGGCCGGGCACTGTGGCTCATGCCTGTAATCCCAGCACTTTGGGAGGCCGAGGGGGGCGGATCTCGAGGTCAAGAGATCGAGACCATCCTGGCCAACATGGTGAAACTCCATCTCTACTAAAAATACAAAAAAAATTAGCTGGGTGTGGTGGCACGCACCTGTAGTCCCAGCTACTCAGGAGGCTGAGGCAGGAGAATTGCTTGAACCCGGGAGGTGGAGGTTGCAGTGAGCTGAGGTCGTGCCACTGCATTCCAGCCTGGCGCCTGGTGATGGAGTGAGACTCTGTCTCAAAAAAAAATAAATAACAAAAATTAAAAAAAAAAAAAAGAAAATAGTCTTCTCCCCTAACTCCCTTATATCCACTTTCCAAAGAAAAACGTTGTTTTCAATTTTATGTGTATCTTTTCTGGAAGAACTATTTTTCTTACAGATTTTTACAATTTTCAGTGTGAGTCTTGTTGAACACAAGTTACCTTAAAGAAATGTTCCGTATAGGTTGGGTACAGTGGCTCATGCCTGTAATCCCAGCACTTTGGGAAGCTGAGGCGGGTGGATCACCTAAGGTCAAGAGTTCGAGACCAGCCTGGCCAACATGGTGAAACCCTGTCTCCACTAAAAATACAAAAATTAGCCAGCGTGGTGGTGCATGCCTGTAATCCCAGCTACTTGGGAGGTTGAGACAGGAGAATTGCTTGAACCTGGGAGGTGGAGATTGCAGTGAGCCAAGATCACAGTACAGTACTCCAGCCTGGGCGACAAAATGAGACTCTGTCTCAACAACAACAAAAAATATTTCATATAGAATTATTGAATTTTTGTATCTTTTTAACATTGAGATCTAGACTTGACACTACTTTATTCAATTCAGAAAATACTTATTGAGCATTTATTAGGAGTCAGGCATTAGGCATTTTACATATAAAAACTAAGGTTCAATTTCTATCTCCAAAAAGCTCATAGTTCAGTGACTTCTCTGACCAGGGAAAAAAATGATTGTGGTGTTGCAGACAGGAAATTACTATTTAATACTGACAGTGCCTTCTTCCTGTTTCACCAGAAGAGAAAAAGTCAGAACTTGAGGGCATATTCTATTCAGCCAAGTTTCACTTCTCCACAGTGATTCCCATAAACCCCTTTCTAGTCTGCACTCCAAGGTAATCCATTTGAACCTCTCCTTGGGTCTATTTGCCTTCTTGCAATTCATAAGGAAATGACACTGTTATATTTACAAAGCTTTAATCCTAATTACAGATGATCAAGTCAGAAAGCTAGTTCTTGCTGATCCTTTGAAATAGGTCCCTCTGAACATTTAAGGTGAAGAGTCAGCTGCTATGCAGAAATCATTCATTTACCCAACCTAAATTCATAAAGTGCCTCCCACAAAACTGTGAAATTTGAGTAGCCTGGACAAGAGACCTTCCACACGAGAATAGTGCATTGTCAAACAATTAACTCCTGCATCTTTATACTTTTAAAACTTTAAGTTTTAAAGTCATTTCTGCAGCAAAATCTCACATTAAAAGATAGCTGCCCAGGGGATGTTTTAGGGCATATACTCCAAAATCTGTCACTGAATTTAGTTGAATAATGTCTTTGTTAGCAACTAACAAGCCTGTCATCAAGAATGAGGAAGTTGGGAAGAGAATGGTGCAATATTTCCCAAATTTTCTCATTTTAAGAATCACCGGATGGGCTTCTTTTCTAAGCCCTTCCCCTGGAGATTTGGTTCATTAGATCTGGACCTGGAACTGCTACATTTAACAACTGCCTCAGAAGATTCTTATGATAGGCCGGGCGCGGTGGCTCAAGCCTGTAATCCCAGCACTTTGGGAGGCCGAGGCGGGTGGATCACGAGGTCAAGAGATCGAGAACATCCTGGTCAACACGGTGAAACCCCGTCTCTACTAAAAATACAAAAAATTAGCTGGGCATGGTGGTACGTGCCTGTAATCCCAGCTACTCAGGAGGCTGAGGCAGGAGAATTGCCTGAACCCAGGAGGCGGAGGTTGCGGTGAGCCGAGATCGCGCCATTGCACTCCCTCCTGGGTAACAAGAGCGAAACTCCATCTCAAAAAAAAAAAAAAAAAGTTTCTTATGATTAGACTACCCTACGGCAGTACTTCTTAGCTTTGGATATACATTAGTATCGCCTGGGGAGTTTTTTTGCTTTTGTATTTTTTTAATTAATTTTTTTTTTTTTTGTAGAAACAGAGTCTCACTGTCACCCAAGCTGGAGTGCAGTGGTGCAATCACAGCTCACTGCAGCCTCAACTTCCTGGGCTTAATTGATCATCCTGCCTCAACCTCCTGAGTAGCTGGGCATAAAGGTGTGCCACCTGGTGAGTTTCTAAAAGTACATATTTATTAACATCCAGATTGAAAACACAAATACTTTAATTTATCTGTAGTGGTGCCAGGCTTTGGTAACTTTTTAAAGTTCCCTAGGTGATTCTGGTGTTGAGCCATTCTAGCGTTCAGAAATAATGATCTAAATTAGCAGTTATAAAACCTTTTTGGTGTCAGAATTCCTTTACACACTTGAAAATTGTGGAAAGTGGTGCATGCCTGCAGCGCCAGATACTTGGGAGGCTGAGGCAGGAAGATTGCTTAAGCCCAGGAGTTCAAGGCTGCAGTGAACTATGACTACACCTGTGAATAGTCACTGCACTCAAGAGGCAAGGCCCTGTCTATAAAGAAACAAAACAAGCAAACAAAATTATGGAGAATTTCAAAGAGCTCTTAAGTGGGTTATATTGATATCGTCCATAAACAAAATTAAAACTAAGAAATTTTGAAACATTTATTGGTTTATTGAAGAATTATAATAATAGACCCATTACATGGTAATATAAATAACATACTTTTGATTTAAAAATTATTTTTCAAAAAAACTAATGAGAAGTGTAGCACCCTTTTCTATTTCTACAAACCTCTTTAACAGTTGGCTTATAGAAGACAGCTAGTTTCTGCATTTAATCCATTGGGATAAAGTGTTTTGATTGAAGAATTCAACTTGAAGTAAATGAAGAAAATGCAGCCTCTCAGAAATATGCTGTTGAAAAAGGAAAGAGTATGTTAATAAACTTTTCAGATAATTGTGGATATTGTTTTTCAACAAAACACCAAAACTTGACAAGTGGCAATTTCTTAAAGGTTGTTTGTAACGTGGAACAGAAACTATATTGTGAACTTTTTATACTTCATTATATTAAAATCCATTGATCTATCATACACTTTTAATGTATCATTTACTCATGCAAGATTTTATATCATATATTGGTCATTTGAAAAAATATCAGTTCCCTGAGTTATGCAGCCCTTCCAAATGCTGGTACATTTCCTACTGTATGATATCAAAAAAATCACATTTTTTAATATCACAATGGATCTCATCAGGAGAGTTGGTAGGTACTGAGATGCTGTCAAAATCACAGTAGTGGAATAAGTTCTTCAAAATCGTAACAGTTGGCCGGGCACGGTGGCTCAAGCCTGTAATCCCAGCACTTTGGGAGGCCGAGGCGGGTGGATCACGAGGTCAAGAGATCGAGACCATCCTGGTCAACATGGTGAAACTCCGTCTCTACTAAAAATACAAAAAATTAGCTGGGCATGGTGGTGTGTGCCTGTAATCCCAGCTACTCAGGAGGCTGAGGCAGGAGAATTGCCTGAACCCAGGAGGCGGAGGTTGCGGTGAGCCGAGATCGCGCCATTGCACTCCAGCCTGGGTAACATGAGTGAAACTCCGTCTCAAAAAAAAAAAAAAAAAAAAAAGAAACAAAATCGTAACAGTCATTTGAACGTTTGAGTTTCATTGTTGGCCACATATACTGGCAGTTGTTTTCCTTGAAGTGACAGACGGACTTCATTCATTTTCAAGCAAATGTTTGCCAAATCTCCAAGTCTGAAAAACCATAGTTTGCCAGTTGTTCTTTCAAGTAAAAATAATGTTTCACAAGAAAAGCCACTAGGGAAGCCATCCACCCAGTCACTCAAATGCTTTCCTGGCAGTATCTATTCTACTTCAACATGCAGCAGAAATGCTTTATGCATGCTTTACATTTCATTGCAGGGAATTTTTTTTAAGTGTACTTGAGTCAAGATTTAATAAAATTAACAATTCTCAGGGTTTCATCAAGGACATTCTTAAATGAGAGAAGCTTTTTTATTTTTTAATTTTATTATTTATTTTATTTTATTATTTTTATTTTATTTTATTTTTGAGTTGGAGTCTTGCCCTGTTACCCAGGCTGGAGTGCAGTGGCATGATCTCGGCTCACTGCAACCTCCGTCTCCTGGGTTCAAGTGATTCTCCTGCTGAGAGAGGCTTTTTAAAATTTGAGTGTGGGGGGATGAAAAATACAATGACTACTAGTAAAGTTTAGCACCACTGCCTTGATACACGCTAAGGAGTCAGAATTTTGTCTATTGCTTTTGCACCACCAGTGCAATCATTAATACAGTGAAAAAGGAAAATAGCATCTTGGTATTATTATGGAAGTGTTTTGACATGGACTCCCCTAAAACACCTTGGGAAGCACACTGTGAGAACTGCTGACCTAAAAGAACATAAAGCAGTACTAGTAGGGGAGGTAGGCGGGGCAAGTTTAGCATCGATTTACCTATTTATTGCTGAGATTAGAATAACCACCATACTTGGGTTATTTACTTATTGTCTTAAGACTCACAGTAACATCCACAAACTAGGTATTACTATTACTGTTTTCCAAATAAATAAAGTGAAGCTCAGAAGGGCTAAATAATTTTCGAAGATCAAACAGGGAACAGAAGTTAGGCTGAAATACTCCTGATTCAAACGCCGGGCGCGGTGGCTCAAGCCTGTAATCCCAGCACTTTGGGAGGCCTACGGGGGTGGATCACGAGGTCAAGAGATCGAGACCATCCTAGTCAACATGGTGAAACCCCGTCTCTACTAAAAATACAAAAAATTAGCTGGGCATGGTGGCGCGTGCCTGTAATCCTAGCGACTCAGGAGGCTGAGGCAGGAGAATTGCCTGAACCCAGGAGGCGGAGGTTGCGGTGAGCCGAGATCGCGCCATTGCACTCCAGCCTGGGTAACATGAGTGAAACTCCGTCTCAAAAAAAAAAAAAAAAAAAAAGAAATACTCCTGATTCTAAGCTTACTCTGTTGTAACTACACCAAGTTGTTTTCCTTCTATTGAATGGTTTAGGGTTTAAATAATAAATAATAAGGCATGTCAAGCACTTATTATGCACTAAAAACTATTTTCAGAACTTTAAATGTATTCACTTATTTAATCCTCCCAACAGATGGGTACCCATATACATCGTATTTTAGAACATAAGCAAACAGAGACCCAGGGATGTTGTATAGCTTTCTCAAGGACACAGCTAGTAACTATAGTGCTAAGATTTTAGCCTAAGAGGACTGGCTTCAAAACCATTTTACTAAAACATCTCTTAAGTCAAAATAATAATGAAAAACTCTGAAAAAAAAAATTGTAACTGAGATACCTGTAAATATTACTTGAATAAAAGAATGATTTTCGCAGGGCGCAGTGGCTCATGCCTGTAATCCCAGCACTTTGAGAGGCTGAGGCGGGCAGATCACCTGAGGTCGGAGTTCAAGACAAGCCTAGCCAACATAGCAAAACCCATCTTTACTAAAACTACAAAAAATTTGCAGGGCGTGGTGGCATGTGCCTGTAATCCCAGCTACTTGGGAAGCTGAGGCAGGAGAATCGCTTGAAACTGGGAGGTGGAGGTTGCAGTGAGCTGAGATGGTGCCATTGAACTCCAGCCTGGGCAAGAAGAGTGAAACTCTGTCTTCAAAAAAAAAAAAAAAGAACTATTTCAATGCTTGAAGCAAATACTTTTGCTGTTTGCATCTAAAATATCATGTGATCAAAAGGTCTTGGTTTATTTGTTTCATTTCCTCAAGGAGAGACAAAATCATGTGTGGAAAAACCTTCAGTGTGTGGAAATTTTAGCAAGAAGTCAATTCACAGAAATCACTAAGAACAGGTTCCTAAAAGGGGTTTAGTTCAGTTTACATTTTCAGATTTTGAGATCAGGATGTCGTGGTCAAGTCTGCAGATGGGAAAGGAATGTGGTCTATGTCACACTGAACATATGACAGACACCCATCGAAGAACACACCTGCTCCTGGAGAAGAACAGAGCACTGGAAAAATCTGACAACAAAATCATTTCTCTTGTCATTTGCCATCACAAGAATTAGCTGTCTTGGGGTGTATTTCCTTTTTCTAAAAATAATGATAGTGGTATTGTTACTCAATCTACTAAAATGAGTTTATATGTTAACTTCCAAGACAAGAGCTCCTTTTCCTAAGTGGAACTCCATTTCTTCAGCCAACACAGGACTCTTTATCTAAAAGAAAGGTTATTCATTTTTACTTATGAAAAAGCACACAAGTGTAAACAACTTGGTCCTTCCTGTGTGCTCAGAAATTGCCTCCCTCTGGATCATGCTGGGGTTGGGAAATAGACGTTTTTATCTCATCATCCCCCTGTCCCCTACTGTATACCCTGCTGTGGACTCTGACTCTGTTTTCCTCCCACATCTACCTCTTTTCTCAGTCTTACTTCTTGAGTCCTGATGGCTCCTTCCTGACTTCCCCAGGTAAAAGTAAGGAGAAGGGGCCTCTGCAAGAGGGGAAGGGGCTTTGGGGACAGGAAAGCACTCCCTCAGTGGGCAAAAGCATCTACCAGCAAGAAAAAAAAAGAGAAGTGAAAATCCTGTTTTGTAACTAAGGGCTGCAAGTGTTCTGACTGCTGCTGCTCCTCCTCTCTCTCTCTCTCTCTCTTTCCACTTACCCTCTTCCCCTCACCCCAAGGTTTCAGTCTCTGCTCATTCCATCTAAGAACTCCCCAGTGATATAAATGGAAAAGAAAGGGACAACCAATCTGTCCTCTCCACAGGAACCCTCATTTCCCCAGGCTCATCAACTCCCTCTTGCCTACTCCAGCCACTCAGCCCCAAACCTAATATGGGCGTCTCCCTGCTCAGGCCTTCCCATTGTCTATTTGAGTCTCTATTTCCTAACTCCAGAACTCCAGTCTCTGCCCAGATGGACTTCCCTGCGAGCTTGAAACTAAAGAATCTACTCTCCCAGTTAGAGCTGCCTCAAGGGGTCAGGAATCTCTGAAGACATTTCCCCTACGGGTATTGCTACACTTATTGGTTCTCATCTATAGTTTTCTTAGCGTAGACTCCACTTCCACTCTGCTTAAGAAATTTTTCAGGTACCTTAGAAACTTAACTACATTTTTATCCAGTCACTCATTCAACAGTCACTCATTCAACAACAACAACAACAACAACAACAAAAAAAAATATATATATATATATATATTTCTGAAGACAGAGCCTCTCCTAAGAACTATTTTAGGCATTCTACTAAACAAAACCTATACTTTCATGAAAAAGACCAAGACCAATCCTAGATCCAAGTTGAAGATTGTCACTGGAGGTAAGCAGAAATCCCCACCCCAACTCAAGAATTATTACACAAAGGATAACCTGAGTCCCTCGGAAGGTTAGCAGAAGACCATTTCCTTAGAAAGCAGGGAGTGGCTGTTAACTCTCCAAGATTTTCCACCTCTAGGCAAAGAACAGAGGAGGATTTGTGAAAAGCCAGGGCTGCAGCACAGCACTGTGCTGGGAAAGATATTGAATGAGAAGTCTGGACTCCCTAGGAGAGTCCCAGGGGAGAGGAGGTTGAATCCTTCCTGGCATCTGTATCAGCCATGGTGAAGAAGCCGCCTCAAGCAAGGCCGGAGAAAACAGGGCTGAGACTGACCCTGAGTGTTCCCTCGCATCAGGGCAGCCCTGCTGTGGAGAGAAATGCAAGAGGCAGAATGAACCAACTAGGACAGAAACTGGGATAAACAGGCCACAAGGATGTGCTGTGAAGCATAAACGGGATGGCAGCTAGGCAGAAATTTCCCCTGTCCGCACATACAGAGTAAAACAAAACCAGGGATTTTTTAGGATTTCAATGGTTCTTGCTCATTCTTCATAAATTTATCTTTCCCTTCCTATCTCTAGTGGCTGACCTCAGCCACTCTTGTTTTTCCCAGTCTGTCTTCCTCCCAGCTAGAACTGAGCAATGCCATCCCCACCATTTCCCAGCTCTAGCCAGCTCCCTACCACCCACTGCATGCCTCTTGTTCTTTCCTGTTCTCTGTGCCTCCTGACGTTAGGGGTTCTGAGTATCATTTAAAAGATGTTTCCTTCTCTTTGTTTTAATTAGTCTCACTCAAAAAAAGTCTTTCATTTTCATAGTTTTTGCCATGTAGAGACAACATTGGAAATTTCAGTGAACTGAGATGTAATAGATCTCCAAGATCTAGTGTAAGAAAAAAACAAGGTGCTAAGTAATGTTTGGAATGTGCTGTTCATTTACATGGGATATATATGTACACATATATATACACACACACATATATATACACATATACATATATGCATGTATATATACATATGTGTATGTGTATACACATACATTATATACATATACATATATCTAAATATATGTATGTCCTAGATGATTCTCAACTAAGAATTTGGAGTGTGCTATTCATCCCACATAAATGAATAGCATGCTCCACATATATATGTATATGTACTTACATATGTATACATATATGTGTGTGTAGTATATATGTGTATGTATGTGTAGGTACACGTGTGTATGTAACACGTGTGTATATATGTATATATACATATATGTATAGCATGTGTGTATGTGTATGCATATGTGCGTATATATGATATTTTATATATATTTTTATGTGGGATCTTTAATCCCACATAAGTGGATATATGAAATATACACATGTATTAAATATATGTAATATATATTATATGTATTTTACCTATAATATATATCATATATATTTATAGCTCTAAATACATCACCTCTTGGAAGATATGCCAAAAGAGAGTAAATATTTCAAAAATACAATTATAGTGTGAGAGAAAAGTATTTTCTACTGAATTATATTATAAAATGATTACTAAGAAAACTGTTTGTCTACATGATAAGGGTAGCCACCAAAATTTAACAGTGGTTATCTTCAAAAGATGATATTTGGGAAAAATTTTTCTCCCTTCTCCATTTTTGCTTGAGGTTTCCTCTTTTATAATAAATATGTTTTATTTGTATCTTTAAAATAAAGTAGAAAATAAGATGATTGGGAAATTGCCATATAAAGACAAAATTATATAAATTCAAGGAATGAGAAAAAAGCAAGGGAAAGAGGAAAACAGACTTGTCACAGAAATATACCATACACAATTCCATACATAACTTCCTGATAGCTACCCAGTTGGAAGTCACAATTATTTTCTATTATTTATTCACTAAATATACTGAGTGCCATCTTTTTTACTATAAATACACACCCACAAGGCACATCTTTGTGTCTATCAAGATATCCTCATATGCCCAAGAGACCTAAAAGCCGCCTCTTCAGGATATTCTTAGTCCAGAATCATCTAGGACATATATCTCTTCCCAAGAGTAGCTGGCTGACCCACTGCCCAGACTGGGTCAAGTCCTGATTTCAGAACTTTGCCTCTCCTCCTTGAATGTACTATTAAAACGCCTTAACCAATGAGTCAAGGATCTCAGCAAATCCCCTTCTTAGTCTTCTGAAGTCATTTGTCACTCCCAGAAGTAGTGAAACACTTGTCATTTTTACATGCCCCCAGCTGTGGCACTGCCATTTGCTCCCTGCTTGCCATCTTGTCTGCCACATCACTCTCGTCTATTCAACCACTTAATCAATCTACATCACCAATATTTTTTAACCATACCTTGTGTGTTAGTGCCTGTGAAATAACTCCTACCATCAAGCAACTGTCTGTGTTTGATTTCTCAGTTAGAGACTGCCAGGGTTGGCTAAGAAATAGTTCCAAGTTACAATCTCATTAATTCTTTATAGGAAAATTATTCAAAAGGCACTACTAAAATAGTTATGATAGTTATAAAACAATTATTTATAGACAAAAATATATAATGAGATGTGCATTTAGGAGGCTTGGGGGATGCTAGAGGCCTCTGCAATGCAGAAGAGCCTTGAGGAATACTTGACAGGTAAATCAACACTGAAGCTGAGTCATAAAGAATGAAGAAGCAATCTTCAAGTAGAAATTAGTCAAAGAAGATTCCAGGAAGAGAGATCAGCATGGGGAAAGTTAAGGAGATGTGAAAGTTGATGCACATTTAGGGAATAGCCAAAATTTACTATACTTAGAGTACAGAGACTTAGAGGTGGGGTGTAAGGCAGGAGGCAAAGGGAACAGATGGAGAAAGCAGAGTAGGGACCCATACCGGCATGCCTTATAGAGCGGTGACCCCAGGTTTCACCTGAACAGGGATTCAGGCTTACATAATATACTGGTGAGTAAGGTCAGGAGAACTCTATTTGTGTCAGGATGCCTTCAGGAAATGAAGAGGACCGCCTGATGTCTGTCCCTGCTCCCAGACTGACAACTGATTTGCCATTGAGAATATGTCCTGTAGCCAGAAGCTGAGGAGCTGGTTTTAAAAGGAAATGTTGGCTGGGCACAGTGGCTCATGTGTGTGATACCATCACTTTGGGAGCCCAAGGCAAGCATATCACTTGAGACCAGGAGTTTCAGACTAGCCTGGCCAACATGGTGAAACTCCATCTCTACTAAAAATACAAAAATTAGCTATGTACTTTGGGAGGCCGAGGCGGGTGGATCACAAGGTCAAGAGATCGAGACCATCCTGGTCAACATGGTGAAACCCCGTCTCTACTAAAAATACAAAAAACTAGCTGGGCATGGTGGCACGTGCCTGTAATCCCAGCTACTCAGGAGGCTGAGGCAGGAGAATTGCCTGAACCCAGGAGGCGGAGGTTGCGGTGAGCCGAGATCGCGCCATTGCACTCCAGCCTGGGTAACAAGAGCGAAACTCTGTCTCAAAAAAAAAAAAAAAAAAAAATTAGCTATGTGTGGTGGCATGCGCCTGTAGTCCCAGCTACTCTGGAGGCTGAGACAGGAGAATTGCTTGAACCCGGGAGGTAGAGGTTGCAGTGAGCTGAGATCATGCCACTGCACTCTAGTCTGGGCAACAGAGCGAGACTCTGTCTCAAAAAAAAGGGGGGGGGCGTGGATTGCTTGAGCCAAGGAGTTCAAGACCAGCCTAGAGAGCATCAAGAAACTCCATCTCTACAGAAAATACAAAAATTAGCCAGGCATGGTGGCACACACCTGTAGTCCCAGCTACTCAGGAGGCTGAGGTAGGGGGATCACTTGAGCTGGGGAGGCAGAGGTTACAGTGAACTGAGGTTGAGCCACTGTACTCCAGCCTGGGTGACAGAGCAAGACGGTATCTCAAAAACAAACAAACAAAAAAGTTTAGGACTGCCACAAGGACCAACTGAGACAACACTCCAAATATTGATAATTATGTACATGGAATACACCAAAAAAGAGAAAGGTTTTTTGTTTTATTTTATTGCTTAAGGGGTTTCTTCCTAACAAAGATAAGTGATAGAATAGTCACTTATGTTACCATTTGGGTCAAGAACAAGAGATGCTCTAACGAGGGTGTCCAATCTTTTGGCTTCCCCGGGCAACATTGGAAGAAGAAGAATTGTCTTCAGCCACATATAAAATACACTAAAACTAACAATAGCTGATGAGCTAAAAAAAAAAAAAAAATCTCATAATGTTTTAAGAAAGTTTATGAATTTGTGTTGGGCTGCATTCAAGACTGTCCTGGGCCACATGCATCCTGTGGGCAGTGGGTTGGACAAGCTTTCTCTGCTAGCCAGTAAACACCTGATGCTAAGGTTTGGCTAAAGAGGTAAAGGTAAAAAAAGTATGCCTCTTTGTATGCATCTTCTACAGACCCCAAAATGCCCGTAAAGCTCTGAGAGTGGGCTGCCAGCCATACAAACCTCGTAAAGCAATTATCTCCTTAACCTGACCAAATAACCAGACGAAATATCCCAGTCATGAATGGAATTTTGCAGGCATATGGTTCAAGTTCTATTTGAAGCACTTGACTTTAAAATTGAGTCATCTTTCTTTACGAGCTGCAAAGTCTGTTCTTTTTAGCTGTTGAATAAGTTGTTTAACCCGACAGTTGATAAATAACTTGTTCTGGATATCAAGAATTGTAGTCTTTTATATTTTTTAAAGTACTTTTTTGCCTTTGTTTTCCAAACATAGCTGTTTTGTCCTCAAAATAGTTCTGTGATAAATGCAGAGTATTATTACCTAATTATTTGTACCTAATTTTAGACATATAAAATCACTTGTCCAAAAGTTACACTGTTAGCTCATAGCTGATTTCCGCAACATTTATTTATAGTATTTAAGCAGGTGGTCTTTGAAGTGGAATAGAATATATGAACTAAAATAAACCAAAAACAGAATTAGTTGATGGATTAGTCAGGATTCTTCAGAGAAACAGAATGCGTGTATACACACACACAGCAAGACAGAAGGAGAAAGAGATGGTGAGATCTATTTTAAAGAATTGCCTCATGTGTTTGCAAGGGCGGAAAGGATCTAAACCTGTAGGTCAGACTGGGAATTCCAGCAAGAGGTTGATGTCATAAGTATGAAGGCAGTCTGGAAGCAGTATTCCTTCTTCTTCAGTGGACTTCCAGTCTTTTCTCTTAAGGCCTTCAACTAATTGGATGAGGCCCACCCACATTGTGGATGATCTGCTTTACTCAAATCTACTGATTTAAATATCAATCACATCTAAAAAAAAACCTCACAGCAACATCTAGATTGGCATTTGACCAACAATTGGGCGTCATGCCCTAGCCAAGTTGACACATAAAAATAACCCTAACAGTTGGGATTTGGAATCGCTATGTTGGACTCACACCTTACATTAAGGAGTGGCTTATAAAAGAGATAGCTCCAAGTAAGTAGTCAAAGGCAGCAGTCCGGGACTGGCATGGTAACTCTCCAATCATTAAGAAATAGGCCTATTCCAGTTTGTTGCTCTACTATCCTACACACATAACTTCTGCCTCATGTCCGAATATGACTTCTTACCCTCAACTATCCAATCTCATTCAAATTTTCTGGAGGAGCATCTACCTCACTTTAAAGACACTTCCAGGCCGGGCACAGTGGCTCATGCCTACAATTCCAGCACTTTGGGATGCCAAGGTGGGTGGATCACCTGAGGTCAGGAGTTCAAGACCATCCTGGCCAACATGGCAAAACTGTCTGTACTAAAACTACAAAATTAGCCAGGCGTGGCTGCAGACACCTGTAATCCCAGCTACTCGGGAGGCTGAGGCAGGAGAATCACTTGAACCCGGGAGGTGGAGGTTGCAGTGAGCCGAGATTGTACCACTGCACTCCAGCCTGCGCAACAGAGCGAGACTGCGTCTCAAGAAAAAAAGAAAAAGAAAAAGAAAAGACACTTACTGGAAGTTTCACATGTCTTACACACACGGTTTAGAATTTAGTTACATAGCCACAGTTAGTTACAAAAGAGGCTGAGAAATGTTGTCTTTATTTTGGTGATCATTTCTTCAGCTAAAATTCAGGGAATCTGCCCTTTAAAATTCAAGAAAGAAGAATGGATAAATATAGAGAACAGGTCTACCACGTAGAGATTGTTACATTGCACAACTGAAGGGCTGCTATTCATAGCACAGTATATACCATAAATTATTCAGATTTACTCATATGTGAGTGTGATTTAGTGACGGTCATATCAAAGTAGACCTAGTCTACGCATGGGTGAGAGGACTACACAAATCAAGGAGGCCGCAATCACACCACAATCTATGCTAGGGATCTTTCTGAATTCCTAATATGCTTAGTGTGGAAGAAAGTGATGACTCCATGAAAGTAGACTTATTTTATGTACAGTTGGGTGCACTACGCGGCCGAAGGCAGACCATTCACTCTATTCCACAGATGTTTCTGGCTTCCTTAATATGCTCAATGTGGAGTTAGTGATGATCTCATAAAAATGGATTTTGCCCATGTAGAGGTGGGTACACTCACAACTTAAGGATTCTATTTATATCACAGTCTATGCCATGAGTCTCTCTGGATTTCTCATATGCAAAATGTGAAAGTTATTGTTGGCCACATGAAATTAGATTGTGTCATGCACTTTGGGTGGACTGTGTAAAAGGAAAATAAAATCTTGGAACCCCAATTCACTCTGCCAAAGGCAAAAATTAAGTTCCAATCTGAGTCATGCAAGAAACTGCCTTTCCTTTTGTTTCTAAGCAGATAGCTACACATAAAAGGTTAAACATCTCCACAGGTAACTACTCTATGTTCAACTTATCCTATGTAAAGTGCTGATTTACTGAGCACTAGAAAAATACGTAATTGACTACTCCCCTACCTGCTCCTATTCTCTTGCATTATGTAAATTCAGTAATGTGACCATTCCCTCCCTCTTTCCTCTGCAGCCTGCTTTTCCCCTTTAAATATTGAAGCTCTCGAAATCAGAAATTTTCCGTCTTTAAAGAAAAAAAAAAAAAAAAAACCCTACACTCCACTGAAACCGTTCCCAGCGGTTTTAATCTGAGGCAAAAACAACCACCTGTGAAGCATTTACCATGTGTTGGGCACACTACTACACCTTTTAAACGTTTTATTTCCCTCACTTCTAGGACCCTATGAGTTAGATACTAATCTTATTCCATTTTTATTTCTATGTATTTATTTAGAGATAGAGTCTTGCTCTGTCACCCAGGCTGGAGTGCAGTGACGCGATCTCGGCTCACTGCAACTTCTGCCTCCACGGCTAAAATGATTCTCCTGCCTCAGCCTCTGCAGTAGCTGGGATTACAGGCATGCATCAACATGCCCAGCTTATTTTTGTATTTTTAGTAGAAACAGGTTTTCACCATGTTGGCCAGGCTTGTTTCGAACTCCTGACCTCAAGTGATCCTCCTGCCTCAGCCTCTCAAAATGCTGGGATTATAGGCGTGAGCCACTGTGCCTGGCCTTTATCCCATTTTAAACAATGAGAAAACTGGCCGGCCAAGGTGGCTTACGCCTGTAATCCCAGCACTTTGGGAGGCTGAGCAGGTGGATTGCCTAAGGTCAGGAGTTCGAGACCAGCCTGGCCAACATGGTAAAACCACGTCTCTACTAAGAATACAAAAATTAGCAAGGTGTGATGGCGGGTGCCTGTAATCCCAGCTACTCAGGAGGCTGAGGCAGGAGAATCACTTGAATCCGGGAGGCAGAGGTTGCAGTGAGCCAACATTGTACCACTACACTTCAGCCTGGGCAACAGAGCGAGACTCCATCTCAAAAAACAAAAACAAAAACAAAAAACCAGAAAACGAGGCCAGGCATGGTGGCTGGCACCTATAATCCCAGCACTTTGGGAGGCTGAGGCAGGAGGATGGCTAGAGTCCAGGAGTTTGAGACCAGCCTGGGCAACATAGCAAGACCTCATCTCTACAAAGAATAAACAAAATTAGCTGGGCGTGGTGGTGCATGCCTGTAGCCCCAGCTGCTCAGGAGACTGAGTGGGAGGCCACTGTGCCTGGCCTTTATCCCATTTTAAACAATGAGAAAACTGGCCGGCCAAGGTGGCTTACGCCTGTAATCCCAGCACTTTGGGAGGCTGAGCAGGTGGATTGCCTAAGGTCAGGAGTTCGAGACCAGCCTGGCCAACATGGTAAAACCACGTCTCTACTAAGAATACAAAAAATAGCAAGGGGAGATGGCGGGTGCCTGTAATCCCAGCGACTCAGCAGGCTGAGGCAGGAGAATTGCCTGAACCCGGGAGGCGGAGGTTGCGGTGAGCCGAGATCGCGCCATTGCACTCCAGCCTGGGTAACAAGAGTGAAACTCCGTCTCAAAAAAAAAAAAAAAAAAAAAAAAAAAAAACCTCTTTAAATTACATTGACATTCTTTTTGGTCTTTTGAGCAGAGAGATTTAACTGCTCCATAAATAATTAAATTTTGAAAAAAAAAAGGAAAATGTTTTGAAGGAAAAGTTAAGTCAGATCTCAGACTGACGTGGGAAACAGTTATGTGTATGAAGTGCTGCATTAATTAATGTACTCCAGTAGCTGAGATTTTATTTTATTCAAAAAGGATGAAATCTTAAATTGGGAGATGAAATTTAAAATTTAAAAAATCATGATTATAGCCTATACAGGTATTGATCGACTTACGACCTAAGCAACCTACGACCATTAGACTTTACGAACACAATTGCTAGCCACGACTGCTCCGCGTCTGGCAGCGCAAACGTTGCCTAGCTGGGCGTACGACAGTGCGGACCAGCTTCCGGCAGCACTACCATCTCTGCGTGCACCATTTCAACTGTACATATAGCCTACTCAACTTACGACCAAATCGTGTTACGACCAGTCCGCGGTCCTGACCGTGGTCGTAAGTCGAGCAGTAGCTGTGCATGATATTGTTATAATTTATAATTTAAATTTCTCATTTTTCATAGCTAGTATATAGAAAACACCATTTATTTTTGATTATTTATCTTGTATCCTACAACTTTGTTAAACTCACTTATTCTAGTATCTTTCTTGTAGATTTCACAGGACTTTCTGCAGAGACAGGAATATCATTTGTGAATAAAGACCAGTTTTATTCTTCCCTTATAATATGAATGCCTTTCATTTTTGCCCTGTTTCACTGGCTGCAGCTTCCAGTACAATTTTGGATAGAATCGGTGAGAGTGGATCCTTGCCTTGTTCCTGATCTTAGGGGGAAAACAGTCTTTCACCATTAAGTATGAGGTTCACACTAGGTTTTTCATAAATGCTTTTCATTAGGTTGAGGAGGTTCTGTTCTATTCCTAGTCTGTTGAGAGTTTTATTGATTAAGTTTTGAATGCTAAACCAATCTTGCATTCCTGGGATGAACGTCACTTGTTCATGATGTATTAGCCATTTTATATGTAATTGTATTCAATTGCCTGGGGCAATTATAGAGCTCACTTAGTTTGTTTCCTGTTTCTCAGGGATTATTGTCCATTGCCCAATGTCCAGTGTCTTGAAAACTGCTGTTTCACAGTTTTGTCCCTGTAAATTTGGTCCCTGTTACTCCATCTTGACTAGAAGCAGAAGTTCAAATGTTGCATTATTAATGTGCACTCTGGAGAAATTGTGATTAAAAAAATCCAGTCTTGGCCGGGCGCAGTGGCTCAAGCCTGTAATCCCAGCACTTTGGGAGGCCGAGGTGGGTGGATCACAAGGTCAAGAGATCGAGACCATCCTGGTCAACACGGTGAAACCCCGTCTCTACTAAAAACTACAAAAAATTAGCTGGGCATGGTGGCACGTGTCTGTAGTCCCAGCTACTCAGGAGGCTGAGGCAGGAGAATTGCCTGAACCCAGGAGGCGGAGGTTGCGGTGAGCCGAGATCGCGCCATTGCACTCCAGCCTGGGTAACAAGAGCTAAACTCCGTCTCAAAAAAAAAAAAAAAAAAAAATCCAGTCTTTTCTGAATCGTAAGCCAAAATAAAGTGTATGTTTCCACACTAAATAGCAATAACAGAGACTCGGAAATGTGGCAAATAGAAGCGGAAATCCAAGGCTCAAGAGGCATCTGCAAGTTTGAGAAAGTTTGCTATTTTATCTAAACAGCAAATTAAACTTATCTACAAAACTTTAAAGATAGGTATACTTGTTATTAGTTATCCCACAAGTTCAAGAATACTTTGAGAGGCCGGGCGCGGTGGCTCAAGCCTGTAATCCCAGCACTTTGGGAGGCCGAGGCGGGTGGATCACGAGGTCAAGAGATCGAGACCATCCTGGTCAATGTGGTGAAACCCCGTCTCTATTAAAACTACAAAAAATTAGCTGGGCATGGTGGCGCGTGCCTGTAGTCCCAGCTACTCAGGAGGCTGAGGCAGGAGAATTGCCTGAACCCAGGAGGCGGAGGTTGCGGTGAGCCGAGACCGCGCCATTGCACTCCAGCCTGGGAAACAAGAGCGAAACTCCGTCTCCAAAAAAAAAAAAAAAAAGAATACTTTGAGAATATATTCCAATTTTTGCGATTCTTATTTCTTACTAATTTACA
Organism: Sapajus apella; assembly: GCF_009761245.1. Taxonomy (NCBI): domain Eukaryota; kingdom Metazoa; phylum Chordata; class Mammalia; order Primates; family Cebidae; genus Sapajus; species Sapajus apella. The sequence continues at coordinate 26,134,140 of NW_022436957.1, forward strand.
AGCGGAAGTTACACCTTTTTAGCAGAAGTGGTGGTTCCAGAAACATCTAGTGTTTATAAACAGCAGCTTGTGTGTGGAGACTGTGTCTCCCTAATTTGTCAGCAATTCAATTACGACCACGATTGGGACCAGCACACCGGTCGTGACACGATTTGGTTGTAAGTTGAGTAGGCTATATGTACAGTTGAAATGGTGCACGCGGAGATGGTAGTGCTGCCGGAAGCTGGTCCACACTGTCGTACGCCCAGCTGGGCAACGTTTGCGCTGCCAGACGCGGAGCAGTCGTGGCTAGCAATTGTGTTCGTAAAGTCGAATGGTCGTAAGTTGCATAGGTCGTAAGTCGATCAATATCTGTACAGTGACAACAAAAATATAAAATAGTCACATACCTGTAATTCCAGCACTTTGAGAGGCCAACGCAGGCAGATTGCTTGAGCCCAGGAGTTGAAGACCAGCCTGGGCAACATGGCAAAACCCTATCTCTACAAAATAATCCAAAAAAAATTAGCCTAGTGTGGCAGTGTGCACCTGTAGTCCCAGCTACATGGGAGGCTGAGATGGGAGGTCAAGGCTGTGGTGAGCCATGATCACACACCACTGTACTCTAGCGTGGGCAAGAGAGTGAGAACCCATCTCAAATATATATATATATATTCCTAAGTTACACACACACACACACACACACAAGTGTGTGTGTGTGTGTGTGTGTGTGTGTGTGTAACTTAGGGATAAACCTGACAAAGTTTGTGTGATACCTACACACTGAAAACAAAAAACGTTGCTGAGAGAAATTAAAGAAGACCTAAATAAATGGAGAAATATGCCATCTTCATTGATTGAAAGACTCACTATAATTTAAAAAAAAAAAAAAAAAAAAAAAAAGGTCAGGTGTGGTGGCTCATGCCTGTAATCCAAGCACTTTGGAGGCCAAGGCGGACAGATCACCTCAGGTTAGGAGTTCAAGACCAGCCTGATCACCATGGTGAAACACTATCCTAAAAAAATTTAAAAGAAGAATATTGTGAAGATATCTATTTGAAGCAAACACAAATAAGATCTCAGTATGATTGTCTTTAAAGCTTAACGAAATGATTCTAAAATTAATATGGAAATGCAAAGAATCTAGAATGCCTCAAATAACTTTGAAAAATAGAAAACAACTTAGAGGACTTATATACTTATTTGTAGGAGTTGACTTTGACTTGACTTCAGTAATATTACTCGATTTCAGTAATGACCCCTTATCCACGGTTTTGCTTTCTGTGGTTTAGTTGCCTGCAGACAACCATGATCCAAAAATATTAAACGGAAGATTTCAGAAATAAATAATTCATAAGTTTTAAATTGCACATCATTATGAGTAGCATGATAAAACCTTGTGCATTCCTGCCAGGGATGTAAATCATTTCTTTTTTCATGGTATCCACGCTGTATACACTACCCACCTATTAGTCATTTAGTATCCATCTCAGTTACCAGATTGACTGTCATAGTATGACAGTACTTGTGTTCAAGTAACCTTTGTTTTACTTAATAATGGCCCTAAAATACAAGAGTAGTGATGGTGGCAATTCAGATATGCCAAAGAAGAAGGATGTATGCAGTACAAGAAGATATTTTGAATATACATGTATCAAAATATCACATTGTATCCCAGAAATACAATTACCTGTATTACGTGTCAATTAAAAATAAAATACAACCGGCTGGGCACGGTGGCTCACGCCTGTAATCCCAGCACTTTGGGAGGCCGAGGCGGGTGGATCACAAGGTCAGGAGTTCGAGACCAGCCTGGCCAAGATGTTGAAATCCTGTCTCTACTAAAAATACAAAAAAAAATTAGCTGGGCGCGGTGGCACGCACCTGTAATCCCAGCTACTCAGGATGCTGAGGCAAGAGAATCGCTTGAACCTGGGAGGCGGAGGTTGCAGTGAGCTGAGATCGTGCCACTGCACTCCAGCCTGGGTGACAGAGTGAGACTCTGTCTCGAAAAAAATTAATTAATTAATTAAATTAAATAAAATATAATACAACTTTTAAAAAGGAATATTTTGAGAGAGACCACATTCACACAGCTTCTATTACAGTATATTGTTATAATCATCCTACTGTATTATTAGTTATTGTTATTAATCTCTTATTGTGCCTAATTTATAAATTAAACATTATCATAGGTACATATGTATAGGTAGAAGAGAGTATAGATGAGGTTTGGTACTATCCATGGTTTCAGGCATTCACTGGAGACCTTGGAACATATACTCTGGGACTAAGAGCAAAATACTCTATATAATTGTAGTTGGTATTGGTGTAAAGATTGATAAAATAGGTCAGTTGATCAGAATACAGAATCCATAAAGGGACATACATCAATATAGTCAATTGGCTTTTTGCAAAGGTACAATGGCAATTCAGCAGAGAAAAGCTAATCTACTCAACAAATTGTGCTGGAACAGTTGGATAGTCAACCATATTCAAAAGAGCAAACTTCAATTTACATTTTGCAGTATATACGAATATTAACTAAAATTATATCAGAGACCCAAAGGTAAAGTCTATAACTATACAATGTCCTGAAAAAAATAACAGAAAATCTTTGTTACATTGGGTTTGGCAGTGTTTTCTTAGATATAACATCAAAACCATGATACAGAAAATAAAAGAAATGGTAAATTGGACTTCAACCAAATTAAGAGCTTTCGCTCCTCAAAAAAATACTAAGAGAATGCAAAGACAAACCACAGATTGGGATAATATGGATGCAAATTGCAAATCTGATAAAGAACTGATATCCAGAATATATAAAGATCCCTTAAATCTCCTTAAGGAAACAAACAATTAAAAATGGACAAACATTTTGAATAGACACCTCACCAAAGAAGATATATGGATGTCAAACAAGCATATTAACAGATGATTAAACATCATTAATTAAGGGAAATTGCAAATTAAAATCACAATGAGCAACTGCTATGCACCTATTAGAAAGTCTAAAATTAAAATGACTGATCATACCAAGTGTTGGTAAGAATGTGGAACAACTGAAACTTTTATGCATTTCTGGTGGAAATGTAAAATGGTGCAACCACTTCAGAAAACATTGTGCAGTTTATTAACTAGTTAAACATATACCTAAGTATTTGCCTAATGAAACAGAAATCAAAACGTATATACACAAGTTTTGTATGCAAATGTTCACAGCAGCTTTACTAGTCAATAGCCAAAAACTGAAAACATCACAAATATCCATGAACAATTGAATGAATAAAAATTATGTAAGCCAGGAATAGTGATATGTGCCTGTAATCCCAGCTACTCAGGAGGCTGAGGTGGGAGGACAGCTTGAGCCCAGGAGTTTGAGATCAGTCTGAGCAACACAGCAACACCCCCATCTCAAAAAAAAAAAAAAAATTGTGATGTATCATGCAATGGAATATTACTAAACTATAAAAAGGAATGGCATTCCTTGTTCCAAAATGAAGGTATAGAAGCAAACTCGTTCATTCCCCTCCCCACAGAAAATAAAAAACAAATATACATTGCCAAGATTACCACCAGAAACATCCCAGATCTCACATATGAAGATGAGACTGTTTCCAGGGCAGCAGAGAAGTAAAAAAAAACTTTGAGCCGACAGTAAGAGAATCAAACTTCAACATCCACAGTGCCCTTACCCCATTCTGCTTGGCACCAAGTGCATAGAAAATTTTCCCCAAACTTACTGTTACTACACTGGAAAAAGTAAGATTGAGGTGCACAATCAACTTTCCCACCATCTTGGGTTCCCAGGCAGGAGACATGCTTCTGCCTTAACTCACTGGAAGCATTGCAAGTGCCTGAAGGGAGAAATATTCCTGAGGACAGGCTATGACAAAGGCGGGAGGCAGGACTGCCATCTCCAACCTGAAAAGTCGTAAGCAGGAGATGCAAAATCAGAGTGGCTGCTCAACTGCACCATGCTGTAGGAGGTTCATCCTACAGATCCCCTGGCCATGAACCACTAGCCAGCCTTCCCAAAATGCTGGGATATCTGCTTTGGGACCTCTGCCATTTAGGTTGGGCAGTGCTCCCACTGTTTACTAAAGTAGAGGTGAACCTGACCTTAAAGCACCACCTAGAGCTGAAAGGAGGCAGTGACCTAGCAGTAAACAACTTCTAAGCAAGTACAATATTTCCAATTTAAAAAAAAAGAACAAAAGCCAGACCAAAAAGACTGGAATAAATAATTCCTCCTTCAATGCAAAGACATAGACATATAAACACCAGAAACAACAACAAACAGGGAACCATGACTTTTCCAAATGGACAAAGCAAAGAACCAGTAACTGACTCTAATGAGATGATGATATGTGACCTATCTGACCAAGAATTCAAAATAGTAGCTTCAAGGAAACTTAGTGATCCCTAAGATAACAGAGAAAAGCAATTCAGAAACTTATCAGGGAAATTTAGCAAAAAGGCATTGAAATAATTTAAAATAAAAACAAAGGGCTGGGCGTGGTGGCTCACGCCTATAATCCAAGCACTTTGGAGGCCAAGGCGGGCAGATTATCTGAGGTCAGGAGTTCAAGACTAGCCTGACCAACACGGTGAAACCCCATCTTTAAATAAATAAATAAAATAAAATAAAATAAAAACAAATCTTGGAACTGGGAAATACAAATACATTTGCCGAACTGAGAAAAGAATGGATTAGCAATGCATACAACATGGATGGATCTCAAAATAATTTTTCGGTGTGATAAAAGTTAAACAAAAACAAGTACATGCTATATGATTCAATTTCCACAAAACTCTAGAATATACTAATCAATAGCAGGAGAAAACAGATCAGTGGTTGTCTTAGAATGGAAGATGCAGGAGAGGATTACAAAGGGGTATGAATAAGCTTTTGGAAGTGAAATGTTTGTTATTTTGATTGAGGTGATAATTTCATGAGCGTACACAAATATCGAAACTCAGCAAATTGTATACTTTAGCTATATGAAGTTATATTCAAAGTGTAATTGTATGGACATTATGCTTCAATAAGGCTGTTTAAAATAATATAAATTTTTGTTTTTGCAATAAATGGGTTTATTGTATTCTAAAACATAAATATTCATTGTTTTATTTTGTATTTGGCTTCAATGCAAAACACTCATAAGTAATGAACAGAATGAGGGACATGGTCAAATAGCAGCTGCCTTGTGTGTTAAAATAATGTAAAAATAACTTCAATCAAGTAAAAAGAGTACAGAAAGGGGAAGCAATTTTATAAATAAATGCTGGCTATTCTCAATTTCATAAATTACTTCTAATTGTATTTTGTTACTAGCCTGTCTTGGTTTTTGAAGTTTGAGATTATATCATTTAAAATTTACAAAACAGGGAAATATACACGCAGCATATCTCAATGTGGAAGAAGATTGCAATCATTGTGAGGAGACATTACCAGATAATGTATCATGCTTTGCAATGTAAATTATGGCTGAGAGAAGGCAAAATGCTCTTTTAAAGTAATTCAGAAGGGTTCTAGCTCCCAATAAATAAAAGGAACAATGGCAACAATGGATTTTTCTTATATAACTTGGTGGGGTTTTTTGCCTCTTGTAGATAAAGTTTTAGAAGAAAATTAATTTCTGTGAAGGCAGAATGTGTTTGCTCTCAAATTCTCTAGAAGATCAACTAGAGCCCCTCTTCTTTATGTCTCCCTTCCCTATGACCCTCTTCCCATAATTTGGACTACAAGGATCTGAAACTGCCTGCCTTGGAGTAGTGGTAACTGGAAGGAGGTAAAAAAGACATTGAAATAAGGGGTACTTGAAGCTACAAAATCTGCAAAGCTCCAGAAAAGACTGATGAGTGTTGTGATTTAATTATTTCTAGTGGGAGATTTGGCAAATACTTAGGGAAGGGCCTTGACTCCTTTCCCGGTGATGTAGTTTGGGTGTTTATCCTGGCCCAAATCTCATTCTGAAATGTAATCCTCAGTGTAGGAGGTGGGGCCTGGTGAGCGGTGTTTGGATCATGAATTGCCTGGGCCATCCCCTTGGTGATAAAATGAGCTCTTGCTCTGAGTTTACAGGAGATCTGGTCACTTAAAAGTCTGTGGCACCTCCCAGCACTCTCTTTCTCTCTTGTTCCTGCTTTCACCATGTGAAGTGTCTGCTCCTGCTTCACCTTCCAACATGAGTAAAAGCTCCCTGAGGCCTCTCTAGAAACCAAACAGATACCAGCAGCATGCTTCCTGTAAAGCCTGCAGAACAATGAGCAAATTAAACCTCTTTTCGTTATAAATTACCTAGTCTCAGTTATTTGTTTACAGCAATGCAAGAACAGCCTGGCACACCACATTAAATCAAAGAGGATAAGATAAAGAAATGGGTTGAGAAGCATATCAATTTGGGTTCAATTAGGGGAAAAAACACACAAAGAAATGTTATCATAAGCGATTATTGGCCGGGCATGGTGGTTTATGCCTGTAATCCCACCACAGGAGGTGGAGGTGGGCAGATCACTTGAGGTCAGGAGTTCAAAACTAGCCTGGCCAACATGGTAAAACCCTTTCTCTACTAGAAATACAAAAATTAGCCAGGGATGGTGGAGGGCACCTGTAATACCAGCTACTTGGGAGACTGAAGCACAGAATCACTTGAGCCTGGAAGGCAAAGGTTGCAATGAGCCAAGATTGCATCACTGCACTCCAGCCTGGGCGACAGAGTAATACTCCATCTCAAAAAAACAAAACAAAGCAAAAAAAAAAAAAACAACTATAACAGAGGATTGGAGAAATGAGAGACTGCCTAGCAAAAGGTAAGGAGAACACTACAGATGATAAGAATAGCAAATATAGAAGTAGACGCCACCTAGGCCCAAAATAGAGTTCCCAAGGAAGATTACCTCACCCAGGGATGAGATCCAGACCTCGTCAGCAAGTCATGATCATGACTCACTGACAAAGAAGTTGTGATGTCTCACCAGCAGAACTTGCTGGTGTTAAATAAAATTTATGGAAGGCAATTGATTTGGACAGAGCTGCTGTACTATGCTCCAATAGACCAACCCAAAATGGAGTCACTCATGCTAAGTTTCCATGTAACCAAACTGAAACCTAAGCTGTTTACTTGTAAGATTTGACCTTCCAAGAAATCAGGAAATAAATGAGAGCCAAATCCCCAAACAGACCAGTTTTCTAAAACAAAAACAAAAACAGGAGATTCACAGCAACCAACAAAAAGGGGCCAAAGCAACCTGAGGCAGCAGGTTAAGAAAATCCCTTCTGCTTAACTCCTACAAAAAAAGTAACCCGTTGTTAACCAATCCACCTTTTGCACTATGCTGCTTCCTTGTTCCCTGCCGAAGTTACAAAAACTGACTGTTAAGCCAGACACGGTGGCTCACGTCTGTAATCCCAGCACTTTGTGGAGCAGAGGTGGATAGATCACAAGGTCAGGAGATCGAGAACATCCTGGCCAACCTGGTGAAACCCCATCTCTACTAAAAATACAAAAATTAGCCAGACGTGGTGGTGTGCGCCTGTGGTCCCAGCTACTCAGGAGGCTGAGGCAGGACAATCAATTGAACCTGGTAGGCGGAGGTTGCAGTGAGCGGAGATCATGCCATTGCACTCCAGCCCAGGTGACAGTGCGAGACTCCGTTTCAAAAAAAAAAAAAAAAAAAGCTTATATCCAAAGACAGGCAATAACAAATGCTGGTGCTGGTAGGGATGTGGGGAAAAGAGAACCCTCATACACTGTTGGTGGTAATGAATTAGTACAGTCACTATGGAGAACAGTTTTCAGGTTCCTTAAAAAAGTAAAAATAGAGCTACTGTATGATCCAACAATTCCACTGTATATACTCAAAAGAAAGGAAATCAGAGTATTGAAGAGATAATTGGACTCCTATGTTTCTGCAGCACTGTTCACAATGGCCAGAATTTGAAAGCAACATAAATGTCCATCAACAGAGGAATGAATCAAGAAAGTGTAGTACTTATACACAATGGAGTACTATTTAGCATTAAAAAAAAAAAAATGAGATCCTGTCGTTGCAGCAACATAAATGGAACTGGAGGTCATTCTGCTAAGTGAAATAAACCCAGCAAAGAAAGATAAACATTGCAAGTTCTCTCTTATTTGTAGGATCTAAATATCAAAACAATGAAATTTATGGACATAGGGAATGAAAGGATGGCTACCAGAGGCTGGAAAGGATAGTTGGAGGTGGTGGGGGCCAGTTACCAATGGTTAATGAGTACACAGAAAATAGAAAGAGTGAATAAAATCCAGTATTTGATAGCACAACAAGGTGTTTATAGTCAATAATTTGACTTTACATTTTAAAATCACTAAAAGAGTGTAATTGGATTGTTTGTAACACAAAGGATAAATGCTTGAGTGGATGGGTACCCCATTCTCCATGATGTGATTATTACGCATTGCATGCCTGTAACAAAATATCTCATGTACCCCATAAATATATGTACCTACTATGTACCAACCAAAATTCAAATAAAACATTTTTTAAAAATAAAAAATTTTTAAACTTTTAAATTTAAAAATAAAGACAGTGGGGCTGGGTACGGTGGCTCATGCGTGTTATCCCAGCACTTTGGGAGGCCGAGGTGGGTAGATCACGAGGTCAAGAGATCGAGACCATCCTGGTCAACATGGTGAAACCCCATCTCTACTAAAAATACAAAAATTAGCTGGGCATGGTGGCGCATGCCTGTATTCCCAGCTTCTCGGGAGGCTGAGGCAGGAGAATTGCTTGAACCCAGGAGGCGGAGGTTGCAGTGAGCCGAGATGGTGCCACTGCACTCCAGCCTGGGTAACAAGAGCAAAACTCCTTCTCTAAATAAATAAATAAATAAATAAAATAAAGACAGTGGAAGATGGAGTAGTAAAGTCACATTAATGATTGTAAATAGTGAGCTCTGGCCGGGCACGGTGGCTCACACCTGTAATCTCAGCACTTTGGGAGGCCAAGGTGGGTGGATCATGAGGTCAGGAGTTTGAGACCAGCCTGGCCAACATGGCGAAACCCCATCTCTGGTAAAAATACAAAAAATTAGCCGGGCATGGTGACAGGCACCTGTAATCCCAGCTACTCAGGAGGCTGAGGCAGGAGAATCACTTGAACCTGGGAGGCAGAGGTTGCAGTGAGCCAAGATTGTGGTGCCACTGCACTCCAGCCTGGGCGATAGAGTGAGACTCTGTCTCAAAAAAAAATTAGTGAGCTCTGTGGGTGTAGATGGTTTTGGTTGTCATCCATAAGGGCTCTTTCTTCTTGATGATCATAAAAAATTCAAGCATGGTATGTGGCAAATTATTCTGTACATGAACTGATCATTAACGATTTCAATATTAAGACAAATGTTAGCATATTAACTCGTATTTGGAAGTAACAGAACTTCCTATGTGCTCTACATATACCAGCTCATTGAATCATCATACAACTCTATGTGGTTGGTACTATTTTCATCCACATTTTATACATAGTGAATTTACACATGGAAAGGTTGAGTAACTTGCTCGAAGTCAAATGCAGTGGGCAACTGAGCGGGAATTTGAACCCAGTCAGTCTGATTCCAGAGTGCTTGCTCAGGACCAATATACTAATTGTTCCATGTTAGAGTTTTTCAGCTACCTTTCCCTCAATTCAAGTGCAATTCCTGTAATTCAGTTCAGCAAGGTGATTTGCCCAAGGTCATTCAGTTAAGAAGTTATGGCCTTCGAACTAAGTTTTCAGACTACTTCACCCAAGTAATGTTTTCCCTGCCCTTCTCTTGGTCTTCCATAACTAACTCTTTAATTTACATTAGCAAGTCCATTAAATATTGCCCAACAAAGACAAAATACACATAAAAAACTAGTTTTTTATTAACTTAAGTTAGAGGTCTCTGCAAGGTAGAGCACTGACTGAACTCTGATTCCTGCTATAAAATGCAAAGTGAGAAAGATGCAAAATTTTTATGTTCTCACAGCTTTGAAGTGGCTTTGCTAAACAATCTTCATTAGGAAGCACCTAAGAGTAATAATCCCTTACTTAAAACAAATATTTAACTCTTATAATAGAAATGTAAACACAGCAAGGATTTGTGATTTCTCAGTACGTTTTTCGCTAAAGGGCATTTAACTGGTTTTGATCTGTAGTCAGGGTAAATGTACTACAAACTTAAAACTTCCAAAAATAAGGATACAGACAAGAAAGATAAGCTATCAAATAAACCTCATTAGAATAAGAGAAAATAAATCATGGTACCATTAAATTTCTATTTCGAAAGTTTTCTTTCTATTAACTCAGGAAATACAGCTTTATAAAAGTCATTGGGATTGGCCTTTGGATTGTAGACGAATAATAACACCTGTCTTTCAGTTGCTGTGCCCATTTTTGTGAATTCTGAAGTTGATGGGCAAGTTGGTTTTCAACTCTGAGTAAAGGAAAAGAAAAGATAGGTGTTGTAGGGTCTCAGAAAATGATACCCCAAAATGAAGGTCTCAGAGGCAGTTATCTCTGACTTTCTCCTGCCCTCCTATCTCTGGCCTCTCATTCTCCCCCAAGACTAGCCACAGAAATTAGAATCCCTCTTCCCCAAGGTAAGTCAGAAGCCAGAACCCCTTTTTCCCAAAGCCAGCCATAAAACCTAAAATTATTACTCTTTTTCCCTGCCTTTCTGGGTAAAAACTGGCCATAAAGACAAACTATCTGATCTACCTTGTTTGATTGTCACGAGACCCCCCCCTCCATTCCAGAGAAGACCTGCCCCATACCCAGAAGGAAGAAATGCATGCTCAGAGGCCAAGAACAATCTAGACAGACAGGCCTTACTGGGTTTCCCCACCCTTTTTTGTCCAGTAATATTTCTACACAGCTATCTGTACTTTGTTGAACCTCAGCAGAAAAACGGACAATTTCTCTTGTATCTTTGCGTTTTCATTTTGAATGCTCCCACATTCATCTAAATTATAATCAAATTAATTTGTATCCACTGTTTGTCGGTGATTTTCAGCAAACCTTCAGAGGGTGAAGGGGATGTTTTCCCTTGGTACCTACAGTGTAGAACTTATAGACGATTGCCAATGAAAGTATTGCCTTTCTTTGTTGTGCATTTCACAACCAGATTACGTAACTTTTTCAGGGTGTGTCATCAGCAGCAACAATGTATTTAAGTAACATGCTAAGTACACAAGGATACTGGGTTTTTTGCTTACTGTGATTTGAAGTGGACTTTGTTGCTTCCTGTCTTTCCTAATGAAAAAAGAAGGCAGAGAGAGGTAGGGGGTGACAGGAATGTTCTTATAGGTCTGCTTGGAGAAAGGCATGAACATGCTACCTAGTCATCCCCCCAACCCAACACCCACACCCACATTACATAAGAAGCTCCATGCAGATGAAAGAAGCTCTTTATATTGCCTTGAAAATGACACAATAATTGTGTGTCTCTCAGCTGCCTTTCCCTGTATTTACATGCCCAAAGCCATGCAAAATTTCCACTCCTAATCCAACCCCAAACCCTTCTACACCTTGCACTTATTCTTTTGATGCCATTTGCTTATGAACCAACCATTGTGGAGGTTGTTACCTAGGTCGAAACCAGGTTAAAAAAATATACTGAAGAAAAAACACTTGTGAAGCAGGAAGTCAATATTTGCTGAGAGCCTGTTATGAGGCCATACCTTTACTTAATGCCAGGTAGACCAAATACAGGAAGGGCCCTCCTAAACAGGAGACTAACTCTGTCCTTTGCCAACAATGAAGGATTCTCCTACGTGAACAGCCACCTCATCCTTAAGTTGTGCCCATCCCTCCAAGATTCGACAAGCCAGAATTCTGTCTCTACCTTAAAGAGTAAAATTTCTGGACTTGGAAGTTCGAAGATCTGCACTTAAGTTCTGGCTTAGTTCCCCAATAACACATATCAACTCTCTAGGTTTTCTAGGTAGGTCACTCTTGTTCATTAGTAATCTCTTTCATTTTGATTCATATTAGCTTCACTTTGGATGATCATTTTTTCCTGATGTTTTCAAATTCTGGGTTAGATACTACTAATGCCATGAAATCAGGAGGGAAGATTAAATTTAGGAGAGAAATATATAATTGATCACGAAAAATGTACGGTGGCTCACGCTTGTAATCCCAGCACTTTGGGACACTGAGGCGGGCAGATCACGAGGTCAGAATATCAAGACCATCCTGACCAGCATGGTGAAACCCCATCTCTACTATAAATACAAATAATTAGCCATGGTAGTACGTGCCTGTAGTCCCAGCTACCCAGGAGGCTGAGGCAGGAGATTGGCTTGAACCCGGGAGGCGGAGGTTGCACTGAGCCGAGGTCACGCCATTGCACTCCAGCCTGGGCAACAAAATTGAAACTCTGTCTCAAGAAAAAAAAAAGATAATAATGCACAGCCCCAGAAAAGAATTTTAGATGTCTCTGACCTTTTTATGTATTTTCACATTATAATGTTTTAACTTTTTAGTTAGATGCTTCAAATAAAGTTACACCAAAATATTTAAATAAAAGGGAAACCTTCATTTAAAAATTACTTGTTATTGGCTGGGCACAGTGGCTCACGCCTTTAGTCCCAGCATTTTGGGAAGCTGAGGCAGGAGGATCACTTGAGCTCAGGAGTTTGAGACCAGCCAAGGCAACACAGTGAGAACCTGTCTCTACTTAAAAAATATGTATACATATTTGTTATTTAGCAACAGAGTCCTTTCCAACACTATTGTATATATTTTATGAAGCTGGTATCAAAGTATGTGCAGTATTTAATTTTACTTAATATTACTTTATTTATATATATATATATATATATTTATTTATTTATATTTATTTTCACATATTAAATGGTCCTACTTCCGGCCTCCCTTTAGCTGCCATCTTTCGCCCTACGTGTGTGCACCTAATCTCAGCTGGTCCTCCTGAGACCCCCTGAGCACAAACCCTAGTCCCTCCAGCGGCCCCTTATCCGCTCCGAAAAGATGAAAGAAACAATCATGAACCAGGAAAAACTCGCCAACCTGCAGACACAAGTGCGCATCGGTGGGAAGGGAACTGCTCACAGAAAGAAGAAAGTGGCTCACAGAACAGTCACTGCAGATGATAAAAACACTTCGATTCTCCTTAAAGAAGTTAGGGGTAAACAATACCTCTGATATTGAAGAGGTGAATATGTTCACAAACCAGGGAACAGTGATCCACTTTCACAACCCTAAAGTTCAGGCATCTCTGGCAGCGAACACTTTCACCATTACAGGTCATGCTGAGACAAAGCAGTTGACAGAAGTGCTACCCAGCATCTTAAACCAGCTTGGTGCAGGTAGTCTGACTAATTTCAGGAGACTGGCTGAGGCTTTGCCCAAACAATCTGTGGATGTTGCCATGTATGTACCTATGCAACAATCCTGCATGATCTGCACATGTACCCCAGAACCTAAAGTACAATTTTAAAAAATCAGAGAGAGAAAAAAAGAAGCACATATCAATCATATCAACAAATTTAAAAAAAAGGAAAGAATATAATATTACGTGATAATTGCAATTCCCACCTCTTACTGAGGGTGGCAGTGCTGGTCTCTACAGAGACCAGGATTATTGGAATTACAGCAACCTTAATATTTGTTACATTTTACAAAACCCTTATTACCGTTCTTAAATATTTTATGTGGTATGTGTTTTTTGTTTTTGTTTTTTTGAGACGGACTCTAGCTCTGTCATCCAGGCTGGAGTGCTATGGCACAATCTCGGCTCACTGCAAACTCCGCCTCCCGTGTTCTAGCAATTCTCCTGCCTCAACCCCCCGAGTAGTTGGGATTGCAGGCGCCCACCACCATGCCCAGCTGATTTTTGTATTTTTAGTAGAGATGGAGTTTACTATGTTGGTCAGGCTGGTCTCGAACTCCTGACGTTAGGTGATCTGGCCGCCTCAGCCTCCCAAAGTGCTGAGATTACAGGTGTGAGCCACCATGCCCAGCTGGTATGTGTATATTTTTAAAGCATAAATAAATGAAATAAAACTTTGTTTTGTATTAGAATGTCGTACTATTCATTTTTTTTTTTTTTTTTTAAGACAGAGTCTCACTGCGATGCCCAGGCTGGAGTGCAATGGCAGGATCTCAGCTCACTTCAACCTCTGCCTCCCAGGTTCAAGCAATTCTCCTGCCTTGGCCTCCCACGTAGCTGGGATTATAGGTATGTGCCATCATGCCTGGCTAATTTTTTTGTATTTTTAGTAGAGACAGGGTTTCACCATATTGGCCAGGCTGATCTTGAACTCCTGACCTCGGATGATCCACCTGCCTTGGCCCCCCAGTGTGCTGGGATTACAGGTGTGAGCCACTGCACCCAACCAATTCTTTTTTTTAAAAGGCATGTCATTGGGGTGGCAATGGTACTGAGGTTAGAATTTCAGTCAGGTGATTTGTGCAACTCCAGTTCTTTGTACTTACTTGCTATGTTATGACATTTCTGTTGGCTACCATTATTGCATCCACATTAGTTCTTTAAGTAGGTTAGAGGTTATCCTAAACCTCCTCACTCTTATTACCTATGTGAATGACGGCATCGACCATTGAAAGCAGAGAAGAGTTCACAGGAAGGGACTGAGGCACTCTAGTCTAACTACTAAACATTGGCTTCTGTATATTTTATTAAGTAGAGTTAGCCTTCAGGCAAAAACTGTGAAGGTTATGTCATTTTTACTCTAGCTCCTAACATTTCTCCTGCAGCCTCTGCTTGAACATTTGCCCAATTCTCTCCTATTAGGGAGAACCAGATCTGAGAGGCAGAATGTAGAGGAAAGAGCACTGCTTTGGCATCAGAAAACCTATGTTGTCACCTTTACTCTGCCACTTTGATTTTGATTTACTCCAGCTTAATCAGTTAAACCTTGAGCTTTGGTGTCTCCATTTATAAATTGAGGTCAATGATGGTTAATTGAACATTGCTGAAAGACATAAAGAGGAAAGTATTTATATAATTTATATATTTAGATTACTAATTTATCGAGATTTAAACATAATGTTTAATGTATTGTTCCTAACGGCAATTTGTGAGTAACTCCAGGGCCCTTGCACATGCTGCTGGCTGTGTTGGAATGATTCTGTCCTTTACCTTCAGGATTCTGACTCTGAAAGACTAGTTAGAGTTTCCTCCTTAGTGATTCCCATGGCATATATGCCTCCTTCTGTTTGCTCTTTACCATGTGTTACAATTCCTGTTTACCTGTCTACATCTCCCTCTAGAGCAACTGCAGTCTTCAAGAGCAGAAACTAGCCTGGCATGGTGGCTTGTGCCTGTAATCTTAGCACTTCAAGAGGCCTAGGTGGAAGGATTGCTTGAGCCCAGGAGTTCAAAACCAGCGTGGGCAATGTAGTGAGACCCTGTCTCTACAAAAATAGAAAAATTAGGCCGGGCGCGGTGGTTCACGCCTGTAATCCCAGCACTTTGGGAGGCCGAGGCGGGTGGATCACGAGGTCAAGAGATCGAGACCATCCTGGTCAACATGGTGAAACCCCGTCTCTACTAAAAAAATACAAAAAAATTAGCTGGGCATGGTGGCGCGTGCCTGTAATCCCAGCTACTCAGGAGGCTGAGGAAGGAGAATTGCCAGAACCCAGGAGGCGGAGGTTGCGGTGAGCTGAGATCGCGCCATTGCACTCCAGCCTGGGTAACAAGAGCGAAACTCCATCTCAAAAAAAAAAAAAAAAAGAAAAAAAAAAGAAAAATTAGCTGGGTCGGGTGGCTCAACCTGTAGCCCCAGCTACGCAAGGGGCTGAAGTGGAAGGATTGCTTGAGCCCAGGAGGTCTGCACTGAGCCACAATCATGCCATTGCACTCCAGTCTCTGTGACAAAGTGAGATCCTGCCTCCAAAAGCAACAAAACAAAAAAAGAGACAGAACATGCATCTTAATAGGTTTAAATAAAATACAGGATGCCCAATAGATATCTATTATAGAAGGAAAGTAAGGGGAAAGGATGGAGAAAGTAAGTCCAGGTAAAATGATAATACAAGGCTGACTATGAAATGTGCTATGGGAGTTAAAATAGGAGCAGGTCATACTACCTTGGGGAATCTACTTCATAGAAGTGGAGGCTGGGTGTGGTGGTTCATGCCTGTAATCCCAGCACTTTGGGAGGCTGTGGCGGGCGGATCACCTGAGGTCAGGAGTTCGAGACCAGTCTGACCAACATGGTGAAACATCGTCTCTACTAAAAATACAAAAAAAAAAAAAAAAAAAAAATAACCGGGCATGGTGGTGTGTGCCTGTAATCCCAGCTACTCCTCGAGAGACTGAGATAGGAGAATTGCTTGAATCGGGAGGCGAAGGTTGTATTGAGCTGAGATGGCGCCACTGCACTCCAGCCTGGGTGACAGAGTGAGACTCCATCTCAAAAAAAATAAATAAATAAAAAAGAAGAAGCAGAAACAGAGATAGACCTTGAAGAATGAGAATAATTTGATAGGCAGAAATTGGAAAGGCAGCATCCCAGATGGAGAGAACAACACAGTCAAAGGCACAGAATAGGGAAAGAGCAGGATGTCTTTGGAAAATGGAAAACTTTTTTTTTTTTTTGAGATGGACTGTCGCTCTGTCACCCCCAGGCTGGAGTGCAGTGGTATGATCTTGACTCACTGCAACCTCCGCCTCCCAGGTTCAAGCAATTCTCCTGCCTCAGTCTCCCTAGTAGCTCTTGCCACCATGCCCAGCTAATTTTTTGTATTTTTAGTAGAGACGGGGGTTCACTGTGTTAGCCAGGATGGTCTCGAACTCCTGATCCCTTGATCCACCTGCCTCAGCCTCCCAAAGTACTGGGATTACAGACATGAGCCACTGCAACTGACCGAAAATGGAAACCACTCTTATTGGCAGTGGGTAAAGTACAGATGGGGAAGTTGTGGGAGATGAGGCTGGAAAAATAAACAGGAGCTTACTCTGAATTCAGAAATGAGGAAGTTTAAACATCTCACAAGCTGCTTGGTCTATATGGACTTCTCCTAAATGCTCAGACAGAACTCTTCTCCTGTTTCTCCTAATACAATCAGGCTATGACCTCCTTTCCTCCATCAGTAACTTGATTGCATCAGGAGCCTTTCCCAGAAGGAGAGTAAACCCCTGCACATGACTTACTTTTATTGCCTATTCCTCCTACCATCAGTTTACACGTATTGGGTCTTTTGACTTTGTAATCTTCTGACCCTGATTTCTTAAATAATCAGGATCAAACAAAAGGGCATGGGCCTGATCTGAATTTTATTAAAAAATAGTTACATTATCTTTCACATTATCCACACATGACAAATTAAAGGAACAGATAAGGTGTAACATAATGAATTGACAACCAAGTCATTTAGATAATAATAGGGTCGTGTGGGATGGGGCAGGGGATGGCAAATTTACAAGACAGAAAAGCACTGTGACCTAGCAGGATCAGTACCATTTTTCTGTCAGGTCCTGAGGACCTTCAATAACCTTGTGTCTCTGGCCTTACTCAAGCCTGACCAAAGCGCATCTTCTGGATTCTGAAGTGGTCTTTCTCTCTTGTTCTTGGACCGCTGCTTGCTGTCATGCTCACACCTTGCCGTGACCTCTACTATGTTGGTCTGATCTATAGCCATGTAGCTGTGTTGCTTTCCTGATGTGCAAGGCAGTTTTCTCACTCCAGTGGATACAGCTTTGCCCTGAGTTACTTGGCAGGCTAGCTCTCTGCTGTGGGCCATGTTATGCCTAGAGATTTCAGCTATGATACAATATTGGAAATCCTGGAATAATAGTACTGATCCAGAGCAAGCCCTTGAAATTCTGTAGTTTTGACTGCTTACAATCTTGAAAGCATTCCTATAGACAAATCAATGCCTCTATCCCCTGGATCTATTTCTTCTAGCTCTTTGGCATTAGCCACTGCCACTACCATCTCTGCTGGTCAAAGGATGAACATTCAAGACCTGGAAAGAAGGTGTGCTAGGCTGCATTATTGGCCCTAATTCTTCAGCCCTACCTTCCTGTAGACACTGCCATGGTCGAATCATGGATGAAGAGTATCTCCTTGTTCCTTCTCTTAGGGCCTAGCCATGTAACTTGCTTTAGAGAATGATCTCTGGCTGGAAGCAGTGGCTCATGAATGTAATCCCAGCATTTTGGGAGGCTGAGGCAGGCAGATCACCTGAGGTCATGAGTTCAAGACCAGCCTGACTAACATGGTGAAACCCTGTCTCTACTAAAAATAAAAAAATTAGCTGGGCGTAGTGGTGGGTGCCTGTAATCCCAGCTACTCAGGAGGCTGAGGCAGGCGAATCGCTTGAACTCGGGAGGTGGAGTTTGTAGTGAGCCAAGATCACGCCACTGCACTCCAGCCTGGACAACAGAGTGAGACTCCATGTCAAAAAAGCAAAAAGGAAAGAAAAAAAAAAGAGAATGATATCTGAAGGGAAGTGTCAGTGTGACAATTTCAAGCCTAGGCATTAATAGGCTTACATGTTTCCTCTTGTTCTCTTGCACTTTTGCCATCGCCATGAGAAGAACATACCCCAGGCTGGGCGCGGTGGCTCACGCCTGTAATCCCAGCACTTTGGGAGGCCGAGGCAGGTGGATCACGAGGTCAAGAGATCGAGACCATCCTGGTCAACATGGTGAAACCCCGTCTCTACTAAAAATACAAAAAATTAGCTGGGCATGGTGGCGTGTGCCTGTAATCCCAGCTACTCAGGAGGCTGAGGCAGGAGAATTGCCTGAACCCAGGAGGTGGAGGTTGCGGTGAGCCGAGATCGCGCCATTGCACTCCAGCCTGGGTAACAAGAGTGAAACTCCGTCTCAAAAAAAAAAAAAATCCCAGCCTCCTGAGTAGCTGGGATTACAGGCACCCAACACTACGCCAAGCTAATTTTTGGGTAGATGAGAATAGAATAAAATTGAATGCTGAAGTTGAAAAAAAAAAAATTTAAAAAAAAAAATCCAAGATGGCTGATCGCTAGCAGCTCGGGATTGCAGCCCCCACTGAAAGAGCAGAGAACGAGAGGACACCACACTTTCAGATCAATTTTTGTTGCTCACGCACCCGGAGATTCCCAGCGGAGGAGCCCCACGTGTCGCCAGCGTGACTCTTGAGGCCGGTCAGGTGGTTTTGCCACTGCCTTGGAGCGGCGGTTCTCGGTGCAGAGTCGGAAAAGCGCCATCAATCTTAAAGCCGCTGTTTTGGCCGGCGCAGTGGGTTGCTCAGATTCTAGCGCCGGGAATCAACAAGTTGGACGTCCATTCAGAAACCCAACTATAAAGACGGTAATTATAAAGACCACAGATGGATAAATCTATAACGAAGGGAAGAAACCAGCCTAAAAAGGCTGAGAATACCCAAAATCAGAATGCCTCTCCCTCTACAGGGGATCACAGTTCCTCATCAGCAACAGAACAAGACCTGATGGAGAAAGACTGTGTTCCATTAGCAGAAGCTGGCTTTAAAAAGTGGATGATAAGAAACCTCTGGGAATTAAAAGAACTTGTTCTAACCCAATGCAAAGAAACTTAGAACTTTGAAAAAAGGTTTGACAAAATGTTAACAATAACACACAATTTAGAGAGGAATATAAGTGAATTAATGGAGCTGAAAAATACAACACGAGAACTTCGCGAACTATGTACAAGTTTTAACAGCCGAATTGATCAAGCAGAAGAAAAGATATCAGAGGTCGAAGACCAACTTCATGAAATAAAACAAAAAGACAAGATTAGAGAAAAAAGGATAAAAAAGAACGAGCAAAGTCTCCAAGAAATACGGGACTATGTGAAAAGACCTAATCTACGTTTGATAGGTGTACCTGAATGTGTCGAAGAGAATCAATCCAAGCTGGAAAATATGCTTCAGGATATAATTCAGGAAAACTTTCCCAACCTAGCAAGGCAGGACAATATTCAACTCCAGGTAATACAGAGAGCACCACAAAGATATTCCTCAAGAAGACCAACCTCAAGGCACATAATCGCCAGATTCACCAGGGTTGAAATGAAAGAGAAAATACGGAGGGCAGCCAGAGAGAAAGGTCAGGTTACCCATAAAGGGAAGCCTATCAGACTCACAGCAGATCTCTCAGCAGAAACCCTACAAGACAGAAGAGAGTGGGGGCCAATATTCAACATCCTTAAAGAAAAGAACTTTCAACACAGAATCTCCTATCCAGCCAAACTAAGCTTCATAAGCGAAGGAAAAATAAAATCTTTTGTGAACATGCAAGCACTCAGAGATTTCATCACCACCAGGCCTGCTTTACAAGAGCTTCTGAAAGAACCACTACAGATAGAAAGGAACAACCAGTATCAGCCTTTCTAAAAAAATACCAAAAAATAAAGAACATCAACATAATTAAGAAATTGCATCAACTAATGGGCAAAACAGCCAGCTAACATTAAATGACAGTATCAAACTCACATATGTTGTTATTAATTCTAAATTTAAATCGACTAAATCCCCTAATCCAAAGACACAGACAGGCAACAAAAAGCCAAGACACATTGGTATGCTACATCCAGATCCATCTCACATGCAAGGATACACAAAGACTCAAAACAAAGGGATGGAGAAAAATTTACCAACCAAATGGAGAGCAAAAATAAATAAATAGAAAGCAGGAGTTGCAATTTTTGCTGATAAAATAGACTTCAAAGCAACAAAGATCAAAAGAAGCAAAGAAGGATATTACATAAAGATAAAAGGATCAATGTAACAAGAAGAGCTAAAGATCCTAAACATATATGCACCCAATACAGAAATACCCAGATATATAAGACTTATAAAGAGACTTGGACCCCCACACAATAATAATGGGAGACTTCAACATCAATATTAGACAGATCAATGAGACAGAAAGTTAACATCGATATTCAGGACTTGAACTCAGATCCGGAACAAGTAGACTTAATTAACATTCATAGAACTCTCCACTTTAAATACACAAAATATACACTCTTATAAGTACTACATCACACGTATTTACAGGTTTAAATGAAATATTGGTTGGCTGCTTGTTAATTATTTTCTTCCCTCATTTTTTTATGTCTCTATTATTAAACACAATTACAGGCATACCCATTTTTAGACTGCATTCTAGCCCGGGCAATAAAGCAACACCTCTGTTCTCTCTCCCTCTTCCTCTTCCTCTTTCTTCCTTTCCTATTCTTTTTTTTTTATTATTTTTCTTTCTTTCTCTCTTTCTTCCTCTAAAAAATAAAAAATAAAATAAAATAAAATAAGCATGTAAAAGATCCACAAAAAGAGAGAAAAAAAAAAAAAAGAACATACCCCAAAACAAGCTATCTCACTGGTCCAAAGAAAAAACACTCATAGAGCAAGACACTCTACCCAATATGCAGCCTACAGTGAGAAAAGCGACCATCGTAGCACAGCCTGAAGCAGCAACACCCAGCTGAGCCCAGCCTATATCAGCAGAACTCCAATCAACCAGTAGAGGTACAAGGTCTTCTTGGCCACCCCATCTGTCCCATGTCACCACTTCTCACTAGATCAGGGGTGGCTACTTGACTACAGGCAGTAGGCAAATGAGTTGAGCCAGTCAGATATTCTTGAGGGTTTGTATTTGGAAACAAATTATAATCAATAAAGGACGGAGTCTTCTAGACTTAGAGACTGAGGTGTTATTTGGAATTCTGTACAGCTTGATGAGTAAACAGAGAAAGCCAGTCTTCAGAGGGAAGTAGGAAAACAGAAAGAGTGCTGAAAGAGTTTCAAAGGAGTCCCAAAGAGAATGAAGAATAAAAACTGGGGAGAGTACACTCAGTTCTCAGAGGCTTCCCAGCACCCGCAAACATGAAGCCTGGCTGAGCTGCCGGTCTTATGTCTAAAAAGTTTCCTGTTTTAGTATCAAAACCATCTCTTACTTCACCTGTGTGCTCATATGCACGCAATCTCTCTCTCTCTCACTCTCACACACACACAGAGTTTGTTTTTTTTTTTTTTTTTTTTTTTTTTTGAGACAGAATCTTGCTCTGTTACCGAGGCTAGGGCGTAGTGGCGCAATCTCGGCTCACTGTGACCTCCGCCTCCCAGGTTCAAGTAATTCTAACTGCCTCAGCCTCCTGAGTAGCTGGGATTACAGGCACGCACCACCATGCCTGGCTAATTTTTGTATTTTTAGTAGAGATAGCGTTTCACCATGTTGGTCAGGCTGGTCTCAAACTCCTGACCTTGTGATCCACCTGCCTCAGCCTCCCAAAGTGCTGGGAGCCACCGCGCTTAGCCCAGAGTTTGACTTTTAACTAACTTATATGAATTTTTGTCCTTGCAACTGAAAAATTGACTAAGATACTTTCCATAATGGAAGAAGGGAAAAGATGGGCAACCAGGTGTATAACTGATACTCCCTCACATAGTGGAAAATGGAACTCACTGTGCATGTGTGATGTGTATCACTTAGCTTTTTCTGACTGGGTATATACACAAAAGAACATAAATCATTCTATTATAAAGATACATGCATGCATATTTTCATTGCAGCACTATTCACAATAGCAAAGCCATGGAATCAACCCAAATGCCCATTAATAATAGACTGGATAAGGAACATGTGTTATATATACACTGCATAATACTGTGCAGCCATAAAGAGGAATGAGATCATGACCTTTGCAGGGACATGGATGGAGCTGGATGCCATTATCCTCAGCAAACTAATGCAGGAACAGAAAACCAAACACTGCATGTTCTTATTTATAAGTGTGGGAGCTGAACAATGAGAGCACATGGAAACAGTGAGGGAAATAGCACACACTAAGGTTGTTGGTGGAGGAGGTGAGGGGAAGGAGAGCATCAGGAAAAATGGCTAATGCTGGGTTTAATACCTAGGTGATGGGTTGACATGTTTACCTATGGGACAAACCTGCACATCCTGTGCACACATGTACCCCGGAACCTAAAAAACAACAAAAAATCTTGAAATTTAGAGGCTTAGAGCAATAGAATATTTTACTTAGATCACAATTTTGTGGACTGTCTTGTGATGGATGGGATATTTGTGATGTCTGTGATGGCTCTTCTAGTCTAGGCTGGCTGAGCTGAGACTCCATGTTCTAGAATGGCCTCACTCTCATGTCTGGTGATTGTCAAGCTGGTTTTTCTAGCAGGGCCTCAGTGGCAATGACTTGTCACTGCTCCATGGGGTCTCTCATTCTCCAAAAGGCTAGCCCAAGCTTCTTCACATGGTGGTTTGAGGATTCCCAAAAGAACTAGGAGCCCTAGCCCTACTGAAGAAGCTCATTTTAACCCTCTGCTCATTTCATATTTACTACTGCCCCCTTAGCTAAAGCAAGTCACTTGGTCAAGTGTAGACTCAGAGTGGACAGGAACTAAGCAAGGACTTGGATACAGGGAGGAGTGAACACATTGGAAGCCATTACGGCAACAATATAATGTAAAGGGAGGGGAAAAAATACTGCTGAAGTATGGCCTGTGAGTAAAGGCAAAGGCCAAGGGAGTGGTGTTTTTATAGGAGTGAGTCTATGAAAACCTTCAGTTTCTTATAAGTTGACCTTACATATCTTTGGAGGTCTATAAGATTTTAACTTGGGGACTCATGATTCTATAGCCATAAAAACATTAGTCTATATAGTTCTAAAACATATAATAAATACCTACAGTCTTTTCACTCTCATTGGAATACATAATCTGCCTTTCCTCCTTTAGAAAAATATAATTTCAGCAGAATTAACAGGAGAAATATTAAGAGAATGAAAATAAAGTTTTTCCTGTATACAATCCACATAACAAGCTCTCTTAGGCTTGATAGCAGAGAAGGATCCCAAACAAGACAACATACATAGCAGGACGGTGGCTGTGGAAGTTGGAATCCGCTGAGTGTGTAACAACTCACCTGCTAAAAAAAAAGAAAAAAACTGAAAAAAAAATAAAACACAGTTATGGAGTGAAAAACTATTTTGCTGCAAAACACTTCACCAGGGGATGCCACAGAAAGTGCCAAACCCTTCCTTGAAACGGGGTTTGTTCCTTTAAGCCTTGGAACGACATAGCTGTGAATCATAAGTTAGAAGTGTTCACTCTTTTCCCTATTCCTGAACACATATGCCTGTCTGGGTGTCCATATCAGTGTGAAACTGGCAGACTAGAGATCTCCAATGGTCAAAGCAATATGAACTCTACCTCCTGAAGAATATGCTAATCCCAAAGTATCTAACATAGGCACTACATCAAAGCAAGACCTCTTCAACAGGCAGAGATATCACCCCATTTAGGAGAAGAGAGAGTCATGAGAGGAGAATCATGCAAACATATGGTTTCCACATTGTACAAACACGAATTTACAAACAGAAGCTATTTCCTCTCTAACCAGGTTCCTCTTGCTATGTTGCCTAACTTCAAACCAACAGTTGTGAGATCATCATTTCCAGGCAGTCAGACGCAAACTACAAAAGAGAAAAGTTCCATTTGTGTACTGTAATGTCTTTAACCAGCAATTAGGGGAAGGGATATGCAGGGGTGGCTGTAGAGAAGTTAAACTACATTTGAAAATGTAAACAGAAAATGTACTTGAAATTGTCCTGAATTGCACAGATTTGGGGGTCAACTGTTTTTTTTTTTTTTTTTTTTTGAGACGGAGTTTCACTCATGTTACCCAGGCTGGAGTGCAATGGCGCGATCTCCGCTCACTGCAACCTCCACCTCCCGGGTTCAGGCAATTCTCCTGCCTCAGCCTCCTGAGTAGCTGGGATTACAGGCATGCACCACCATGCCCAGCTAATTTTTTGTATTTTTAGTAGAGACGGGGTTTCACCATGTTGACCAGGATGGTCTCGATCTCTTGACCTTGTGATCCACCCGCCTCGGCCTCCCAAAGTGCCGGGATTACAGGCTGGAGCCACCGCGCCCGGCCTGTCAACTGTTTTTAAAAGGAAAATCATTATTCTACTTAAGTCAGTGATTTCATGTTGTGCCAATAGCTTAAAAACTACTTAAAATAGCCTTAGCTTTTAAAAATTAGTAAATTAAGGCAGGGCATGGTGGCTCACACCTGTAATCCCAGCATTTTGGGGTGCCAAGGGGGCGAATCACCTGAGGTCAGGAATTTGAGACCAGCCTGGCCAATATGGTGAAATCCCATCTCTACTAAAAATGCAAAAGTTAGCCGGGCATGGTGGCTCACTCCTATAATCTCAGCTACTAGGGAGGCTGATGCACAAGAATCGCTTGAACCCAGTAGGTGGAGGGTGCAAATGAGCAGAGATCATGCACTGCACTCCAGCCTGGGCAACAGAGCCAAGACTCCATCTCAAAATAATAATAATAGGCCGGGCGCCATAGCTCACACCTGTGGTCCTAGCACTTTGTGAGTCCAAGGTGGGCACATCTCCTGAGGTTGAGATTTTGAGATCAGCCTGACCAACATGGAGAAACCCTGTCTCTACTAAAAAAAGATAATAATAATACAAAATCAGCCAGGTATGGTGGCGCATGCCTGTAATCTTAGCTACTGGGGAGGCTGAGGCGGGAGAATTGCTTGAACCCAGGAGGCGGAGGTTGCAATGAGCAGAGATCATGCCACTGCACTCCAGCCTGGGCAACAAGAGTGAGACTGTCTCAAAATAATAATAATAATAAAATAATAAAATAAAAATTAGTAAATTAATATGATTGCCTCAATATAATTAAAAATTTTCTAATAAATTCTTTGTTATCATAAGCAAGGAAATATATCAATGCACACAATGTGGCCAACAGTAAGAGAGGTCAAGACCGGGGAATGGAAGTGGCAATGGCAGGGAAAGAGTGGTGATATCTCAACCAGGGCAATGAACACCCAGTAACGCGCAGTCAGCCGAGGAGGCTAAGTAGGCAGCAGAATCATCCAAGTTTATCAAAATTATCTCTATGGTATTTTTAGTACATTTTATTTTTTAGAGCAGTTTAAAGTTCACAGCGCAATTGAGTGGAAAGTACAGAGATTTCTAGTGTACCCTCTGTCCCTGCACATGCATAGCCTCCTTTATTAACTTTTTTTTTTTTTTGGAGACAGAGTATTGCTCTGTCACCCAGGCTGGAGTGCAGTGGCACAATCTCAGCTCACTGTAACCTCCGCCTCTCAGGTTCAAGTGATTCTCCTGCCTCAGTCTCCTGAGTAGCTGGGATTAAAGGCGTGCACTACCAAGTCTGGCTAATTCTTGTATTTTTAGTAGATACGGGGTTTCGCTATGTTGGCCAGGCTGGTCTCAAACTCCTGACCCCTGGTGATCCGCCTGCCTCAGCCTCCCAAAGTGCTGGGATTACAGGCCTGAGCCACCATGCCCAGCCAGCCTTCTCTATTATCAACATCCCCCAGCAGCATGGTACATTTGTTGCTATCAATGAACCTATAATGATACATCATTATCACCCAAAGTGCATAGTTTACATTAGGGTTCTCTCTTGGTCTTGCACATTGTATGAGTTTGGACAAATGTATAAAGACATGTATCCACCGTGATAGAATCACACAGAATAGTTTCACTGTCCTAAAACTCATCTGTGCTCTGCCTATTTACCCCTCCCTACCATCTCCTAGCAACCACTGACCTTTTTACTGTCTCCATAGATTTGCCTTTTCCAGAATGTCACATAATTGGAATCATGCAGTATGTAGCCTTTTCAAACTGGCTTCTTTCACTCAATAATATGCATTTAAGCTGCAGTGAGCTGAGATCATGCCACTGCACTCCAGCCTGGGTGACAGAGCGAGACTCCGTCTCAAAAAAAAAAAAAAAAAAAAAAAAAATGGCCATGTCTTTTCATGGCTTGATAGCTAATTTATTTTTGGCATTGAATAACATCCCATTGTCTGTGTGTACCAGTTTGTTTATCCATTCACCCAGTGAAGGACATCTTAGTTGCTTCCAAGTTTGGAAAACTATGAATAAAGCTACTTATAAACATCATGTGCTGGTTTGTGTGTGAACACAAATTTTAAACTCATTTAAGTAAATATCAACGAGTGTAATGGCTGGATCACATGTAAGAGTATTTTTCATTTTGTAATAAACTGCCAAACTGTCTTCCAAAATGGCTGTACCATTTTGCAACCCCACCAGCTATGAATGAGAATTCTTATTGCTCCACGTCATTTCCAGCATTTGATGTTTCTCTACAGTCCTCAATTCTTCAATCTCTACCATAGACAGATTGATGACAGAGATGAAGACTTGGGTTTTGTATACACTGGTGAGGAATGGAACTCTGGGAAAACAATGTATAGAAAGCATAATAGAAAAGCTCCCTGAAGAAGACTGTAGATTTTATCAGTGATGGCTCAATTATTTACACATATAATGTTTATATGTTTACAGTAGCTTTGAGGGAAGTAGTACTGTTGATTGATTATAGGTTGGCTTATATTCCAAGTTCTTTTTTCATGAATAATAATAAATTCATAAGACATGTGCATTTCACCACTGGGTGAAAAATATCACGCATTAAAATAACCTTGGACAACTTACCCTGATTCTTGCCCTCATTTTCTTCATCCCTAATAAGTGGTACCCAGTCCTGAAAGTTCTTTTCAATCCTTTAATTAGTAAAAATTAAATCTACGTATTTCTTCACAAAGAAATATCCCCAAAGACAAATGTGACCTCAGTGGAATATTTGAAAAGGAAGTAGAGTTTCCCATTGTAAAGACAATGAATATATTTCAATTAACACCACTGTTTCTCTTTCTTTCCATGCTATTACTGAGCGATAAATGATACATTTTCTTCCTACTCAAGTTTAAATGTGAGGTATAAACAAATAAAATGTAATTGCCTTTTCTTTTCTTTTTTTTTTTTTTTTTAAGATGGGGTTTCACCATGATGGCCAGGCTGGTCTTGAGCTCCTGACCTCAGGTGATCCACCCACCTCGGATTCCCAAAGTGCTAGGATTACAGGCGTGAGCCACCACACCAGCCTTTGCCTTTTCTTTTCAATGGCATACATGTTTAGTCAACAAATGAATGACTGTAATCTCATTGAGATTAGTGAATTCCTTACATTCAGTCAACATATATTTTGTGCCTACTATGTGACTTGTCAAAGGAAGCACTAAATATTATTCTTTGTATGATTTGAATGTGTGAATGGAGCACTTGAGAAGTCAGTATCCCACGATTATAAATGTAATAAAAATGTAGTACATGAACTAAATTGTGGTTCCCTAAGGCTACATGTTTTTATCAGTATTCATATTTTTTTACTGTGTACATATAGTTGTAAAAAGCAGAAAATAAAAAGGAACACACATCTTTGGGCTGGGCACGGTAGCTCACACCTGTAATCCCAGCACTTTGGGAGTGTAGAGGTGGGAGGATTGCTTGAGTCCAGGGGTTCAAGACCAGCCTGGGCAACATAATGAAACCTTATCTCTACAAAAAAATCAAGAAATTAGCTGGGAGTGGTAGCTTGTGCCTGTAATCCCACTTTCTTGATGCTTGGGAGGCTGAGGTGGGAGGATCACTTAAGCCTGGGAGCTCGAGGCTACAGTGAGCCATGATGGTGCCACTGCACTCCAGCCTAGGCAACAGAGTGAGACACTGTCTTGAAAAAGATAAACAAACAAATAACTAACTAAAATAACATACATTTTTGTTTTTCTTCTATTAGCCACTGGAGGATTAGAGGTAGACATAGATAAATGAAAGATAAACTAGCACACAAAAGAGAAAGCATGAGGAAAATGAGAAGAATGTGAAACTGGAAGACCAAAGGAATGTGGAAGAAGGAAATAAAACAGCCAAAGTTACCAACTGTCCATCTTGAGCACCACTTTTCCCTTAACAGATCCAATGATTACCTCAAAAGCATCCCAAGTACGATCCTTACCCCAAACCCTTATAAACAACAGGTTTTCAAATTGAAAACTGCTCGTGCCAGGCACGATGGTTCATGCCTGTAATCTCAGCACTTTGAAAGGTTGAGGCAGAGGATCGCTTGAGCCCAGGAGTTCAAGACTACCCTGGGCAACAAAATGAGACCCTCATCTCTACACACACACACACACACACACACACACACACACACAAATTAGCCAGGTGTGGTGGCACAACCTTGGCCTCCTTGATTCCAGCTACTCTGGGGACTGAAGTGGGAGGATCCCTTGAATCCAGGAAGTCAAGGTGGCAGTGAGGTATGTTCATGCCACTGCACTCCAGCCTGGGTGACAGAGCAGGACCCTGTCTCAAAAAAGAAAAAAAAGAAAACTTCTCAACTTGAACCAGTGGCAAGTTTTTCAAATGTTTTTGGAAAATGAGAAAGCTTCTGGATACTCATATTTGTATTTTTCCAAAAGGCCCAATGCCTTGGTTATAATCAGATGTGACCAAGAATTAAATTTTTTTTTCTTTCCCATTTATTTATTTTATTGCATTTTAGGTTTTGGGTACATGTGAAGAACATGCAAAATTGTTGCATAGGAACACACGTGGCAGTGTGATTTGCTGCCTTCCTCCCCATCACCTACATCTGGCATTTCTCCCCTTGCTATCTCTCCCCAGCTTCCCACCCCCCACCGTCCCTCCCCTATTTCCCCCCAACTGACCCCAGTGTGTAGTGCTCCCCTCCCTGTGTCCATGTGTAAAAATATGGAACGCTTCACAAATTTGCGTGTCATCCTTGCGCAGGGGCCATGCTAATCTTCTCTGTATCGTTCCAATTTTAGTATATGTGCTGCCGAAGCGAGCACCCAAGAATTAAATTGTGAGGAATGGAGATCACACCAGAATGTACCAATTGCATCATTTATCTATTGCTGCATTAAAAAAATGACTCCAGAACTGGGTGGCTAAAAACAAAAACCATTTGTTATTTCTCATGATTCTGTGGACTAGCTGGGCTCAGCTGTGGTTTGTTGTTGTTGTTATCGTTTTCCATTCTAGGTGCTATTGGCTAAGGTCATTCATTCAACTTGGACACCCATTGAACAGCTGCAATCCGCTGAGAACTCTGACAGGGCTTAAATATTCAAGATGGTTTCATTCACATATCCAGAAATTGGTGCTGGTCAGCTGGGGGCCTTAGTTCTCCTTCACATGGCCTCTCATCTGCTAGCAGTTTATTTATTTATTTATTTATTTTTTAAGATGGGTTTCGCCATGATGGCCAGGCTGGTCTTGAACTCCTGACCTCAGGTGATCCACCCACCTCGGCCTCCCAAAGTGCTAGGATTACAGGCGTGAGCCACCACGCCCGGCCTGCTAGCAGTTTAAATTATCTTTCTTACAGCATGGCAACTGAGTTCCAAGAGGGAAAGGCCCACTTTTCTACAACTCCACATAATACTTCCAATATTCATATCAATCCATATCTAAGTAATCATTAGAACAGCAAGGAGGGATTAAGGAAAGGCTAGCTTTCGAAGTAGACTAAACTAGAACAGATAAGTGCTACTTCTCAGGCAAATATGTGAAGACCAAGAAGCACTTCTGGGGGTAAAAGTGGGTGCAGAGATTCTCTAGGAAATTCTGTGTAACTTAACAAAAAACAGGAAAAACCAGAGGAAGAATAAGTGAAACACCTATGGACTCTCCAAGAGGGAAGTTAACATTGATTTCCTGCTCCACCCATCAGAAATCATCTCAGTGAGCTTTAGATGACTCAAACTACTTAATTTGCATGAAGGACTTTGATCTTCACCTCTGGATTTCTTTGGTGGAGACAGAACAGTGAGATTGCCTCTTGCCTTTCATGATTAACCATTCTGCTTGTACAGTGCTTTCTCAGGCATTACATCATTTAAGTCTCACTTTAACCCATCTACGTCAGTGACATTTTCCCTATTTTACAAACAAGTAACAAGAAACCATGGAAAGAAATGAGTTATTACTCAAGTTTATGACGGTTAAGTGTCGAATGGCAGGGCCAAGATCAAACCAATGCCCTTCCCTTCCCAGTCCAGTG
The DNA here is from genome assembly GCF_009761245.1 of Sapajus apella. Classification (NCBI taxonomy): domain Eukaryota; kingdom Metazoa; phylum Chordata; class Mammalia; order Primates; family Cebidae; genus Sapajus; species Sapajus apella. The sequence goes on from NW_022436957.1 coordinate 26,165,051, forward strand.
TTTTTTCTATTGCTTTGCCTTCAGATCTGGGGTGGGTGGTGAGAAGGTGAACCAGCATCCTATCTTTTCCCTTTTCTTATGGTTTCCTACCTAACTTCCTTCAGCTTCCCTTCCCTCAGCCTGCTGCTAAAGGACCCTAGGTTTGATGTCAGGAGACTGAAATTCTAGTTCTGATTCTGCCACAGGAGGCTGGCTAGTCTTAAGACATGTGTGTCACTTATGTGCTCGTGGCCTCAAAGGCCCCATTATTGTTAATACTTCCAACTCTGTCTCAATGATAGTATGAGAAATGGAATCAGACTATCTATTGGTTGATTTTTACATTTATATAAAGGTTTTGGACAATAGCAGGGGCTTGAAGGAGTGAGAAAGGTTAAGCAAAAGGAAAGAGTCCCTCTGGGGATAAATTCCAGGATGACCCCACCTCATACATACTCACCCTCCCTACCTTGAGGATACAAAAATCCGAGAATGCTCAAATGTCTTAAATAAAATGGCATAGTACAGCTAATGCTCGACTTACGACCACGGTCGGGACCGCGGGTTGGTCGTAACACGATTTGGTCGTAAGTTGAGTAGGCTATATGTACAGTTGAAATGGTGCACGCGGAGATGTTAGTGCTGCCGGAAGCTGGTCCGCACTGTCGTACGCCCAGCTGGGCAACGTTTGCGCTGCCAGACGCGGAGCAGTCGTGGCTAGCAATTGTGGTCGTAAAGTCGAATGGTCGTAAGTTGCATAGGTGGTAGGGCCGGGCGCGGTGGCTCACGCCTGTAATACCAGCATTTTGAGAGGCGGAGGCAGGTGGATCACCTGAGGTCAGGAGTTCGTGACCAGCCCAGCCAACATGATGAAACCCCATCTCTACTAAAAATACAAAAAATTAGCTGCACGAGGTGGCGGGTGCCTGTAATCCCAGCTACTTGGGAGACTGAGGCAGGAGAATCACTTGCACCCTGGAAGCAGAGTTGCAGTGAGCTGAGATCGGGCCACTGCACTCCAACCTGGGTAACAGAGAGACTCGATCTCAAAAAAATAAATAAAATAAAATAAAATAAAATGGCATTGTATTTGCATATGACTTACACAAGTCCTCCAGCATAATTTAAATCATCTTTAAATTAACTATAATGTTTAATACAATGTAAATGCTATGTAAATAGTTTTTATTTGTATTGTTTGTTATTGTTGTGTTTACATTTTTTCGAATATTTTTGATCTGTGGCTGGCTGAATCCTTGGATAAGGGACCCACACATGTGGAAGGCTGACTGTAATTCCAAAAAAATAAGACAAAGTGGACTTATAAGAGTTCACAGGGCCAGGCGCGGTGACTCAAGCCTGTAATCCCAGCACTTTGGGAGGCCGAGGTGGGTGGATCACGAGGTCAAGAGATCGAGACCATCCTGGTCAACACGGTGAAACCCCGTCTCTACTAAAAATACAAAACATTAGCTGGGCATGGTGGCGTGTGCCTGTAATCCCAGCTACTGAGGAGGTTGAGGCAGGAGAATTGTCTGAACCCAGGAGGCGGAAGTTGCGGTGAGCCGAGATCGCGCCATTGCACTCCAGCCTGGGTAACAAGAGTGAAACTCCGTCTCAAAAAAAAAAAGAGTTCACAATAGGTGGGGCATGGTGGCTTACGCCTGTAATCCCAACACTTTTGGAAGGCTGAGGTGGGTGGATCACCTGAGGTCGGGAGTTCAAGACCAACCTGACCAACATGGAGAAACCCAGCCTCTACTAAAAATACAAAATTAGCCAGGCATGGTGGCACATGCCTGTAATCCCAGCTACTCAGGAGGGAGGCTGAGGCAGGAGAATCGGTTGAACCCGGGAAGCAGAGGTTGCTGTGAGCTGAGATCACGCCATTGTACTCCAGCCTGGGCAACAAGAGTGAAACTCTGTCTCAAAATTGAAAAAAAAAAAAGAGTTCACAGTAAATATTTAGGGTGTGGAGTGAGTTAAGATAGGCTCAATCAACTCTTCCATCTAAGACCTTTCCCCTTATCTTTCCCTGGTTTCGGACAGGGTGCTTAGATGTAATTCCTGAAAGGCCAAATAATATTTTGGTTTTTCAGTTTGTTTTGGTGAAAGGAATGAGGATGTGGAATACACATTGTTATAGGAACCACAGGATCGACAAATTTAAGAATCCCTCATGTACATCTAGCCCAACTTATTCTGAAATGTCCCAATTCTAATCCCATTGTGCTGCCAAACAAATAATTTGCTGTCCTGTTGGAATCTGAGAGTCAAAAGTGTGTGAAAGTTCAAACGTGGTCAGGGAATTTTTTTTAATGGATCGATGTGGTAGGTTTGGTGGCTTTGTTTTTACTGCCTTCTGGAACCAAGAAAATCCTTTCCTATGTAACTCACTCAGTTAATGCCTCTCACTGTTTTTAGAGGCAAATTGGTCTATTTCCTGCTTATATGCCTGTTTCCCTCTTTTCCTCTTCCAGGAAATTCAGAAATACTGACTCATCTTCACTCTTATATTAAAGCAAGCCAGTTTTTCAATAGCTATTAAATCTAGTATGTCCATGAGCAAGCTTCATCTGGAACATTGGAATGTGAAGTCTAGACAGTGTTAGAGAAAACTGGCTTTCAGATCAAAAACAGAGATCAAAAAGTGAGGTGATGTAGAGCAAGGCGAGAAAGAAAAAGAAAAAGAAAGAAATGAGCTTCCAAAACACAGAGATTTGGGAAAGGGATGGGAAGAAATGACAGTGGGTAGAGTGGAGTGCTTTTGAAATTGATAGAGAGCATGGTGGGTTACAAAAGCAATTTAGTGATTTTCAATCAGCATTTAAAAAAATGATATGCCGGCCAGGCGCGGTGGCTCACGCCTGTAATCCCAGCACTTTGGGAGGCCGAGGCGGGTGGATCACGAGGTCAACAGATCGAGACCATCCTGGTCAACATGGTGAAACCCCGTCTCTACTAAAAATACAAAAAAAATTAGCTGGGCATGGTGGCGCGTGCCTGTAATCCCAGCTACTCAGGAGGCTAAGGCAGGAGAATTGCCTGAACCCAGGGGGCGGAGGTTGCGGTGAGCCGAGATCGCGCCATTGCACTCCAGCCTGGGTAACA
>NW_022436957.1:26168240-26228678 GCF_009761245.1 Sapajus apella
AAAAATACAAAAAAAAATTAGCTGGGCATGGTGGCGCGTGCCTGTAATCCCAGCTACTCAGGAGGCTAAGGCAGGAGAATTGCCTGAACCCAGGGGGCGGAGGTTGCGGTGAGCCGAGATCGCGCCATTGCACTCCAGCCTGGGTAACAAGAGCGAAACTCCGTCCCAAAAAAAAAAAAAAAAAAAAAAAATGATATGCCATAGTATAAAAATACAGAATGCATACCGTGGAAGGACAAATATTGTTTTGTAAAGTTTTTCAATATATATATAAATGTATATTAGATGTATATAACATGTATTTACATGTGTAATAATTGTAACTACAAATGTGTTCCCCGCGCGCACACACACACACACACACACACACTCAAGCTTGGACTTGTTTTGTAAACTGTTTCGCAGTGTGGATCTTGGTTCCAAGTTTGAAAACCCTTAAAACAGAGGATCCAGAAGGATCCGGGCAAGGTAAATTCAAGGTCAAGGGAGAGTCCCTTTTCTGTCCCCTAGCCATCCAATGCAGTTAACGGAGGGAGAGGAAATGTCGTGTGGGGGAGGGCACCAAAGAGTGAGGCCAAACGTGGAGAAAGAGCGCGTCAGGACTGGGTGGTGCCGGGCGCCTTCTGCCTTAGTCAATTGAGGAACTTGGAGAGGTTGACTTTGGGTGCATTCGTTAAATACTAAACCGAAAGAACTTTCGCGTTTCTTGTCCCTGAAAAGCTTGCAACAGTGAAGGACTCGCGTTGCTCCTTGAGGTGACCCTATAAGGGGTCAGTCCCAGCCAAAGGAATGATTACGATTATTACCAGGGGCCAGATGTAGGGCGGTGGGCGGGGCGTGGGAAGCGCGGGAAGTCCGGGCAGGGTAGGTCCACATAGCGATTCACGTCGTGCTCTGCACAGCCCACCGGAGGGAACAAGCAGTTATACACACTTTTGGGACCCCTATCGAGGCGAGACCCAGAACACGAGTGGAAGTGCACTCTTTTCGCCGGCCAGAGGCGCCATCCGCCAAAGAGCAGTACTCGTCTCCGCCCCAAGCCAAGCAGCTGGAAGGCTCCGCGTCTACAAGCCGAGCCCCCACGTGACATACTGCGCGGGCCACCGCCTCCACCGCGCCCAGGCCCCGCCCCCGTGACGTATCACCGCCCTCTGCTTGTCCGAGCGTTCGGCTCTTTTGGGTTCGCTGATTGGCCAGCCCAGGTGACAGCACCCACCCCCACCCCCTCCGACACGCCCCTGGAGCCTTGGGGAACGCGGTGGAGGGCGGGGCCTGGGCCGGAGGGGCGGGGTGAGAAGGCTGCGCGCGGGTAAAGGGGCCGCCTCGAGCGCGGTCCGAGCGTTCAGCGGACGCGCGCGGCCTCGCTCACAGGACTCGTCACCCGCCCCTCCCCCTCCCGCCGCCGTCACCCGGGAAACCGGCCTCAATCGCTGGCGGACCTGAAGCTGGTTTCATGGCAGCCTCAAAGAAGGCAGTTTTGGGGCCATTGGTAGGGGCAGTGGACCAGGGCACCAGTTCGACGCGCTTTTTGGTGAGCCCGGGGTGACATTTGAAGAGGCGCTGAGCCGGGGAGGGAGTTGGGGGATGGAGGTGGTGGCTGTTGTGTCCCCATCCCGCGTCTCTTCAGCCCGGGACCCCGGCCGCTGGGCAAGGGAGGGAGGCTGGAACGGGACCTACCATATTAGGGGTGCTCCACCTGGGCCTGGGGGACCTCGGCCTCTCGTGACCTCCACGGCCGAGTTGAACGGTCTCAGTTTTGGTAGCGAAGCTGAGTCAACTACTAATGGGGTGACTCTTCCCCCAAAGGGAGCAGGGACTGTCCGAGCATCCGCGCAGAGCGGCCCGCTTGCAGGAGGGGACAGGTGGCCACATTGACGGCTACCGCGTTCTTCCCCAGGAGCATTTGGCCTGCGAGACACAGGACGTCCTTGGATGGGGGGAAAGCTGTGTCACGGCTGTGGTAGCTAACACAGCGCCCTTTCCAGCAGTAGAACGAATAAAGTATTGGAGTGATGATGCGTTGTCATCCTCTCCCACAGAAATTGCAGAGGGTTGAATAGTGGGGAGGGTGGCAGAACAAATTAGGAAACAATCACACTACACTGCTTTTGCCAGAATATTTAATTCTGAAGATTCGGAAATTTCAGCTCTGAGACTCTGTCCATTATGAACAAATGATTGTCCTCACTATGCTTCCCAGCATAATGTGAGATGGAAATTCGGTTTCTCTTTTTATTTATCATGTGTGACAGCACAGTTTTACCACAAAAGATTGCTATTTAAGTTACTCTGCTGATTAATTTTTGTGCAATTAGGAAACTTGCTCTTAAAGTGACCTAGCACTGAGTTCAGTAGATAATTTAAAAGTAATTGAGGCCGGGCACCGTGGCTCACGCCTGTGATCCCAGCACTTTCCGAGGCTGAGGCGGTTGGATTACCTGAGGTCAGGAGTTGGAGAGCAGCCTGGCCAACCTGGTGAAACCCCCTCTCTACTAAAAAATACAAAAATTAGCTGGGCATGGTGGTGGGCACCTGTAATCCTAGCTACTTGGGAGGCTGAGACAGGAGAATTATTTGAACCGGGGAGGCGGAGGTTGCAGTGAGCCAAGATCACACCATTGTACTCCAGCCTGGGTGACAGTGAGACTCTGCTTAAAAAAAAAAAAAAGAAAAGAAAAGAAACAAAAAGAAAAGAAGCCGGGCGCGGTGGCTCACGCCTGTGATCCCAGCACTTTGGGAGGCCGAGGCGGGTGGATCACGAGGTCAACAGATCGAGACCATCCTGGTCAACATGGTGAAACCCCGTCTCTACTAAAAAAAAATACAAAAAATTAGCTGGGCATGGTGGCGCGTGCCTGTAATCCCAGGTACTCAGGAGGCTGAGGCAGGAGAATTGCCTGAACCCAGGAGGCGGAAGTTGCGGTGAGCCGAGATCGCGCCATTGCACTCCAGCCTGAGTAACAAGAGTGAAACTCTGTCTCAAAAAAAAAAAAAGAAAAGAAAAATAAATCAATAAATAAGCAACTAAATAAAAAGTTAAAGTAACTGAAATGGGACAGGCCTGGTGGCTCATACCTGTAATCCCAACACTAGGAGGTGGTGGTGGTTGGATCACTTGAGGTCAGGAGTTCTAGACAAGCCTGGCCAACATGGCGAAACCCCATCTCTACCAAAACTACAAAAATTATCTGGGCGTGGTGTCATGTGCCTGTAGTCCTAGCTACTAGAGAGGCTGAGGCAGGAGAATCACTTGAACCCAGGAGGCAGAGGTTTCAGTGAGCTGAGATCGGGCCACTGCACTGCAGTCTGGGCAACAGAGTGAGACTCTGTCTTAAAAAAGTAAATAATAAATAAAAGTAATTAAAATGAATGCCTGCTGATAAAAGTCTATGCTTTCAATGGATATTTGACCAATCTGGCAAGTTGATATAAATAATGATTATTTTAGCTCTTCACTTCACTGCAAATCATGTTTTCCTGCATTATTTTAGGAATAACGCAGGAAATATTTGTGTGTATATATCTATACATAAATACACATGTGTATATTTATACATATGCCTTATACATACAACATATATATTTTATTCAAAGTCCTGTCAAAGCTGGCACTTGACTAAAACTTGCATTTGTGCTTTGATCCTGACATGTATTTTTTTTTGTTTAGAGTGAGAAGCTTTCAGTCTAATTTTGGTTTGAATCTTATTTAATTACTTATCCTGGTGTGAGCTGCTAAGGCACAGTTCCACTGTCTCTTGTATTGTTTATCTTTTGATCACACAGGGCAGGTTTCACTTTGTCTTATATTCATAGAAATGTTTATAAGATAATCCTGAATCATAAGTAAGAAAGTTTGCTTAACTAGATTTGATTAATACATAATATACACGATCGTCATCTTCCCAACTTAAGAAAGACCATTAAGACATGTTTGAACTAACTGTGGGTTGAAGTTTAAAGTCATATTCAAGAATTGCCCACACAAATCCCTGCAGGGGCCAGGCAGGTAGAAGGGGGAAAGCAGACTAGAGAGATATCTAGGCCAAGGGGACAGCTAGTGGCTGCCAAGCAGGAACGCAAGCCCAGTGCTGCCAGATCTTCAGATTAAAAGCTGGTATTCTAGAGTTTTCAATGGAATCTTTCAATTCTTAAATGTTGGCAATTAGTTTATAAAGCACTGTGGGAGCCAAACCAAGCATGGCAGGTGTTCTCAAGTTTATACAGCCTTTGCTCAATATGAAAATGCGTAAAATATTTCATAACTTTGTAGGCTTTCTTTTTAGGAGTCAGCTTGAACTGCCCATGCCTTCTTTTTGACTCTTCATTATTGCTGTCCATGTAGCCCAGCAATCTTCTTTATCTGCTGCAGGTTGTTCCTGGTCCCTCAGGTTTTGTTGCCCAAAAGACATCTTACTACGTCAATGAAGAAGGAGTTGATCGATTTCATATTACCACAATCAGTTGTTCAGTGTGTAACATGAACAACATGAGCCTTCAAAAATTGGCTCCTGTTTACTGGGCTCTGTGAGGTATATAAATAAGTTGGTCTCATTGCATATAAGCTAAGATGCAAATTCAGAAGACGCTCATTCTCATTCTCAGTAAAGTTGTCTGCTCCTTGAGAAGCAACTATGAAATAATGCTCTAGAGGCAAATATAAAAACCTTAGAGATCCTGTGTGAAGTAGTGAAAAACTTGAGAATGGCTTAGCAGGTGTTTTTTCCTTTGTTTGTAAGGAAACAGGTTGCTAAACTACTCCTTGCAAAATGCAGATAAAAGATTTGCTGAATAAGTGCTTCAATCACAAGGTGATTCCCAGGAGTTATTCCAGTCATATTGCTCCATGTTGTAATTATGACTGAAAAATAATTGCTTACCTTCTCAGGAAAGAATACAGTGGATAAGAGCTGTCATAAGGAAGCTTATAAAGTTAAAGATATTTAAATAATTTCCTGGCTATTATTCATTCAATTTGCACATTTAACTCAACTTTCCTGACACCGATAACCTCTAAGCTTTCTTCTTTTTTCTCTGTTAGCAATATTAACTTTCTCCCATAAGGAGAAAATGCTTTATTTGTGCTCTTTCATCCCGGGGAAATGCCTCTATCCCTATCCCCCATCTGCTTCTCTACCTCTAAATAGTGACTCAGCTGCCACCTTTTAGTGTAAGTCTTCCCCAAACCCTATTCGGAATTTCCCCCTCTTCCTATGGCACTTTTAAAAATACTTCTATTAATAGCTCTGATAAAAAAATAGCTCTGATTACCTTCCCCCTTGTATTATAATTGTATAACTGCTGTACTTGGGAGCAGGGACCTCCTTTTAAGCTATTTGTCATGTTGACCAAGATGTTTCATGAAATACAAAGAGGAACAGCACTTAAAGACTGCTCAGTGAGTGTTTTATGCATGTTTACTAAGTAGATTTTTATTTCTCTTTAATAAGTTAACTACATTTTAATTCTGGTTTTCTTACCTCTTAAAACTTTCTTACTTGGGTATGCTTGGTTAGTTAATTTCTTCTTAAATTTTAGTAGTAGACATACAATAGAACATGTTCATTTCTTCATCAAATTGTCAAATAATTAATCTTGGGACTTCATGCATATGCTTTGTACTAGCGGAACATTTCCAACTTATCTGATAGGAAAGTGAATTGGGGTTGGCACATAGTAACTCAGATTGCAGAGTAGGAACTTCTTGGAAAGAGAATTAGTGTAACAGGTTTAAGGAGGGGCCATTTCTTTGTAAGTCGAAAGTGTCAGCCTAAAAATCAACTTCCTTCTTTAATTTGGTAACTTAATTTTTTCCCCACTGTGATAATTTTTTTAAAAGACTTGTAATGTGTTGTGACTTGAAATGTGTCAGGTACTTTTCCAGCATTATCTCATTTAATCCTCATAACTCTGTGATGTAGATAGTATTTGTAAGCTTCTTTACACGGGTGATTAAACTGTAGCTGAGGATTGTGCCCAAGGTCGCAGAGTAACTGGTGGAGCTAGGATTCAAGTCCACGTCTGTTATACTCTGAAGCCAGTCCTCCTGACTATTGCCTTGGGTTCCTTAGCTGTCTAGAGCACTGTGAAGGGGAGATGAGAGAGGCCACTTTCTCACCTATCTATCAAGTGTCAATTCTGATTATTGTCACAAATGAATGAATCTTCACCAAGAAAAACATAGTTATAAATTGGTTTTACAATCTATTAAAAATATTGCCTTTGAATGAGTACTCTGGGTTATGATCATCTTGTGACTCAAATTCAGTGGGTCCTAGGCAGGGCTCAGGTGTGTCACTGTGGATAATGGTTGCATAATCATTTCATTTCAACAGACAGTCCATGTAAAGAATGACTAGAATTATAGCTCAGTGCTTGTTTTGGCAGGAAGCATTCCCTTGGCCCCAGTTGTCCCATCATACTTAGAGATCTCATAAGTCTTGCAGATGTATTTCCTCTTTCCTTCATTTATTTATTCAACTCATATTTATTAAGCACCCATTATGGGCCATGGAATAATGAACAATAAATTTGGTAAAACTAATTTGGCTCACAACTGGAATGAGGCCACTCTTGTGATAACTAGAGTGATTCTTTAGTTGTTTTCTTTTTTCCCCCACTACGTTTGCTTGTTTCCTTGCCTGTCATGTTATACAAGTAGCATGAACACATTCTCAACAGAGAGCTGCCACCCACTCTTGTCTTCTTGTCTGTCACAAGACTAGGTGGTAAGAGCTTTCAATTTTGAGCTTTTTTTTTGGTGGTTTTTTTTTTGAGACGGAGTTTCGCTCTTGTTACCCAGGCTGGAGTGCAATGGCGCGATCTCGGCTCACCGCAACCTCCGCCTCCTGGGTTCAGGCAATTCTCCTGCCTCAGCCTCCTGAGTAGCTGGGATTACAGGCACACACCACCATGCCCAGCTAATTTTTTGTATTTTTAGTAGAGACGGGGTTTCACCATGTTGACCAGGATGGTCTCGATCTCTTGACCTCGTGATCCACCCGCCTCGGCCTCCCAAAGTGCTGGGATTACAGGCTTGAGCCACCGCGCCCGGCCTAATTTTGAGCTTTTTAAGGGACAGAACCGTGTCTTTTTTTTTCCCCCAAAGCATGACACAGCATCTGGCATGTGGTAGAAACATGTTACATGAATCAACATTAGCAGCAAGGGACCTACTGTAGACTCAGGTGTATTGACTGGAATGCTTAAATTAGAAGAATAGACAGTTAAAAGGAACAAGTCAAAATCAGAAACTATAGCTGTATTTGATGTATGTATGTGTCATTTACAACAATTTCATTTTTAAGAAAAACATAATTTCATTTGCTGCTTTCTTCTGTGGCTTGTTGGAAGATGCCTTTTCTGGTCAAATTTGGCATGGAACATACTTGCGGCTAATATTTTTATTTTCAGTCACTCACATTTATGTAGTATGGTGTTCTCAAGAGGGAGTTTACATTTCTGAATAATGTCTTATCACATGGTAAAGTTTAGTGTGTCATAAAAGAGTAGGCTAGTGGGGACATCACATGGGGAGGGAAATGAATGTGCACGTTTATGATAGGATAGATGAATTAGTCATAGGATGAGTGAAGGAAGTCTACAGGACAGTTACTTAGTAAAGAGAGCATTTTGGCTCTCCACAACTCTCCTTGTTATAAGGCAGAGAATGCATATGTTGTTTCAGAAGCTTATTTTGAAACATTTTTTTGTTTTTGAGACAGAGTCTTGCTCTGTCACCCAGGCTGGAGCACAGTGGTGTGATCTCAGCTTACTGCAACCTGTCTCCTGGGTTCAAGCAATTCTCCCCCCTCAAACTCCCCAGTAGCTGGGATTATAGGTGTACACCACCACACCCAGCTAATTTTTGTTTTTTTAGTGGAGGTGGGGTTTTACCATTTTGGCCAGGCTCGTCTTGAACTCCTGACCTCAAGTGATCCACCTACTTCGGCCTTCCAAAGTGCCTGGATTACAGGCATGAGTCACCAGGCCCGGCCGAACATTTTTAAATAACAAATTTTCTTGTTTTTTCAGTTTTAAATTATTCTGCTCCTTCAAATCTGGAATTGAGTCATAGTTTGGGCATAGAGCTGAATATAGACCTGGTGACTTCCAATTGTGATACCACCACTTATAGGTAATAGTAATAATAATGATATGGCAGTAGTAGCAGCAGTGACAGTGGTGGTTACATCTTTTGGGTGTTTACTGTGTCTGCACTGAGCTAAATTCTCATCCTATGTGCACTTTCCTTGTTTCTTCCTTTTTAAATTGCCCTTCCCCCAAAACAGAATCGGGAATTGAGACATGATTTGGGTTTAGAGATGAATATAAGACTGGCTTCCTATATTCGTGATTCAGAATTAGTGATTTCTAATCCTTATTCTGTCATCCATTAGTGGTGGTGGGAGTAGTAATTGTCATAATAGTAATTATAAAAATAGTAGCGGTAGTAGTAACAATCTTAGTGTTAACAGCTTTTGGATGTATACTGTGCCTGTTCTGTGCTAAATGCTCTTCAGAAATTATTGTATTATCCTTTTACAAATGGAAAAATAGAGGCTGAGAAAAAAAAATGTCAAATAGCTGATGTGGGCAGGGCTGGAGCTCAATGTCCCCTAGCTCTCTGTGCTTCTGGGGTCTGTATGTGCTCTTTGCCTCCACATCACATAAAGCATAACGTTCTCATCTACCTTTCTGGCCCACACAAAAGTCTGGGAACGGATCTTTTTCTTTAAGCTTACGACCTAAAATAGAAGCAACTGATTACTCGATGTCTCCACTTCTTTGCCCAAGCAACACTTCAAACACACAATTTGTAATCTCCTATGCGTTCCTGTCCTGAAGCTATTGTTCCCACCCTATCCCTTGCCTGGGAAACACTGCCTACTCAATTGCGCTGACGTGTAGCTTGTTATCCCTGAGTGTTGCCCTTTCTCCTGCTTGTACCTCCTGAATTAATATCTCTCTGCACTTGCACTTCACTTCTCTCAACCCCATCGCAGCTGACCTCCTAGTGGCGGCCCCTGTATGTCTCATCTGGACTGCAGACACATTGCAGCTGCTCTTTCTGTCACAGCCTGGCCTCCCTCTAATCCTTTCTCATCAGCAAGTACTATGCACCTTCGCCCACCTGTACACCCTGCACTCCTATGCCCACTGTCCCACATGGACTCCCTTCTGTTCAACCTGAAGTCTTAGTTTAGAAGTTACCACTTCTGAGACCCCTCCTCGGACCCCCATAATTCTGGGTTACATGTCCTTTCTCCTCTTCATAGCGCTGACAGCCCTATGTGAGGCAGAGGTTACAGTGAGCTAAGATTACGCCACTGTATTTTGGCCTGGGTGACAGAGCCAGACCCTGTCTCAAATAAACAAATCCACCCCCCCAAAAAATGATCATGCTAGACATTTTATAAAGCAAATGGTACAGCCACTGCTATCTTTAATTGGCAATGATTTCTGAAATTTACTTGAAAAAAAAACTAGCATTCTTGCCTCTGGGCACTGTGTTCTAATGTGGAGTTAATTATCCTCCACCATAGAGTCTTGTGGAAACATCATTAGCCTTCTTTATACATTTGTCTATCTGCAGACAAACAAATGACCAGAGGGCTTCATGTAAATCTAGATATATGAGGAAGAAAGTACTCTAGGACTTCATGTACAGTACAATAGCCTCGGGCCACATGTGACTACTGATTACTTTAAATGTGGCTATGCTGAATTGAGTGGACTGTAAGTATAAAATATATACCAGATTTCAAAGACTTAGTAAAAAATCATTAATATTTTATAATTATCATGCCAAAACAATAATTTATAGATATATTGGCTTAAATGTGTCATAAATTAATTCCATGTTTCTTTTTACTTTTTTAATGAGAAAATTTAAAATTAGTATATGACGCCGGGCGCGGTGGCTCACGCCTGTAATCCCAGCACTTTGGGAGTCCGGGGCGGGTGGATCACGAGGTCAAGAGATCGAGACCATCCTGGTCAACATGGTGAAACCCCGTCTCTACTAAAAAACGACAAAAAAATTAGCTGGGCATGGTGGCGCATGCCTGTAATCCCAGCTACTCAGGAGGCTGAGGCAGGAGAATTGCCTGAACCCAGGAGGCGGAGGTTGCGGTGAGCCGAGATCGCGCCATTGCACTCCAGCCTGGGTAACATGAGTGAAACTCCGTCTCAAAAAAAAAAAAAAAAAAAATTAGTATATGACTTACATTTTTGGTTTGGGTTATATTTTTATTGGACAGGCAACACTAAAAAACATTTCAGGCCGAGTGCAATGGCTCAACCCTGTAATCCCAACACTTTGGGAGGCCGAGGTGGGTGGATCCTATGAGGTCAGGAGTTTAAGACCAGCCTGGCCAACATGGCGAAACCCCATCTCCACTAAAAATACAAAAACTAGCCGGGCGTGGTGGTGGACGCCTGTAGTCCTAGCTATTCAGGAGGCTGAGGCAGGAGAATTGATTGAACCCAGGAGGCAGAGGTTGTAGTGAGCTGAGATTGTACCACTGCACTCCAGCCTGGGCAACAGAGCAAGACTGTGTCTCAAGAAAATATATATAAAAACATTGCAGATTCCAAAAAATATTAAATCCAAAACGTATCCCACAAACTTGAGAGTGGTGCACAGGGTCAGATTCTAAACACCTAAAGGTAACATTGGTCTCCTAAGTTTCAGAGCTTTAATGAAGTAGGGAGGTCTAGGCTCCATCCTGGTACGTCCTAATGTTGTTTGATTGGAAAGCTTTATGGTCTAATAGAGTAAGTAGAATTTACCAAAATCTTTCCCTTTCTGTGTGTCTTCCAAAGATCTATAAATTCATTTTTAGCGTAAGGGCCTTGACGTTGCCCTAGTTAAAACTAGGAGGTGATGGAAGAGGGGTCTCACTCCATTAAGAGCCCCATAGGTCTGCTATTGAGGTTTTTATGAATCCAGCCAGCAAAAAGTGACACCTTGTTTCTTTCTTTCTTTTTTTTTTTTTTTTTTTCGAGATGGAGTTTCACTCTTGTGTCCCAGTCTGGAGTGCAATGGCATGATCTCAGCTCACTGCAACCTCCACCTCCCGGGTTCAAGCAATTCTTCTGCCTCAGCCTCCTGAGTAGCTGAGATTACAGGTGTGCACCACCACGTCCAACAAATTTTTGTATTTTTAGTAGAGCTGAGGTTTTGCCATGTTGGCCCAGTTCGTCTTGAACTGACCTCATGTGATCCACCCACTTCAGCCTCCCAAAGTCCTGGGATTACAGGTGTGAGCCAACACCTTGTTTTGTAACCTAGAGTCCTTTAGGGATTTGAGAGTAGCAGGGGAGCAACAGTAATATGAATAAAAGTGATACAGCTGGAGTTTCCTATTATAGTAGTTTTTCTGCATGTTTCTCATTTTATTTGATAATTTTTGTCTGAATAAGTACATGTAATAGACCATATTTTTTGCACATTCAGCAAATACTTATTGAGTACCAACTCTGGGCCTGGCACTATTCTAGCGCCTAGAGATACTTCAGTGAATAAAACAGGGCAAATGGAACTGGCCTCCTAGAGACATACCCTAATGCTACGTTGTAAATCAGAGGGCTATCACATTGTGTATGATGTATGATGTGTCAAGTTAACCTTTGACTTGCAAGATATTTTATCTCCTCGAAGGACTTCAGAGTTTGCCCTCTTGCTTTCATTATGTTTATTTTTCCTCCAGAAAAGGGGGAAGAGGGTATGTGTGATGTAAATGGAGGGAGGCAACAAGTCACAGACTCAATGCTTTTTCATTTCTGAATTTGCATTGAACAGGTAATTTTCTCCCACAGGAAACCTAGGTATGGAAACAGTTTACTAATTGGAAGTGACTTCACTGCTGTAATCACCGTGATTTTGGAAGTTAATTTTAATCAAAATATGCATCTTACTTTGTAAGATTAAGTAATTTGACACTCAAATATAGATACTACAACATGGAAAAAATATATGTGAAAAACTTGCTACATTTTAAAAAGTGTTACTTTAGTAGTGCTAAAATTCTAGAGGATTTTTAGCACTGACCAGATAGCACTTTGTTAGTTTTCATCCATTGGTTTTAATGTTTTATATCAAGGGTCAGCAATTTATGACAGGCATGTCACAGAGATACTTAGCTGGATGGGGCCAAGTATATACTTATTCCTCTACTAACAGGACTCTGGCTCCCCCCTTTTTTTTTGAGACAAAGTCTCACTCTTGTTGCCCAGGCTGGATGCAATGGCATGATCTTGGCTCACTGCAACCTCTGCCTCCCAGGTTCAAGTGATTCTCCTTCCTCAGCCTCCCGAGTAGCTGGGATTACAGAAATGTGCCACCACATCCAGCTAATTTTTTGTATTTTTAGTAGAGACGGGGTTCCACCAAGTTAGCCAGTCTGGTCTCGAACTGCTGACCTGAGGTGATATGCCTGCTGTGATTTCCCAAAGCCTTGGGGTTACAGGTGTGAGCCACTGCGTCTGGCTTTCTATTTCCCCTTTATAAGAGCTAGATGCATAGCCGCACTTCCCTTCAAAAGAATCTGCACAGTACACATTTATGTGTCTGAGCATCTGTGACCCTTTCTGTCTCCACCTCCAGGATAAACAAGGAGTGGAACTTTATACCATTGCTATTATATCACTGTATCAGCTCTCTTTTATTATTCTTGGTTCCCTATTCTGTAAAAGAAATCCATACTGTTAATTAATGTGTTAAATTTCCTACAACTAGAGAACCATTTTGGTTTTGTAAGGAATAGGGAATTGCCTCTTAATTTACCTTTGTCTTCAATAGGTTTCTTTTTACCTAAAGAGAAGTTATTTCTGATGCTGACTTATATCTTTTATGATTCCATATGAAAATGAAGTCGAACATCGTGTATAGCATTTCATCTCATTGGACTTTTCCACCAGTGAACAAGAACTTTAGTTACTGAATAATTTTAAACATCTTTGATATCTGCCTGCATTTTTACATTAACATTGTAATATCTTTTTCAGGTTTTCAATTCAAAAACAGCTGAACTACTTAGTCATCATCAAGTGGAAATAAAACAAGAGTTTCCAAGAGAAGGGTATGTTTCCTAATTTAATATGTAAAGACACATGTTTGTTAGTCCATCTCACCTGACTTGCCCTGTGGATTTGTTAAGTAAACTTGACCAGATACCCTCCTGAAAAGATTTGAGAGGTTGTTATTAGTTAAGAAAATATGCAATAACTTGCTATGTCTTACATGTGATGAATTGATGGCTTAGGAATTCAGTTACATACAAGCAAGGAATAATAAAGTAATAAGGCAAAAGTATTAACTTTGAAGTCATTTAGTTCTGTGTTCTTATTGTTGCAAAAATGCTGCTTTGCTGATTTGAGTGTCAGGTTTGTTTTATAATAAAGGTATCTGTACTGGACCCCAAACAGTAAAAAAGAAAAAAAAAAGAAATAAAGGTATCTGTTTTTTAAAAAATATTCACATATCTTATCATCTAATACTAAAATCACATTTTTGGGAATAGTATTCATATATAATAATTGTGATTAAATACAATGTTAAGTATATTATTTAAAATTTAATGATGTTTATGATAATAACCACATTGGAAAAACTGTTGCAGTTTCTTGCAAAGCTAACCATACACCTGCAGCATTTCACTCTTAGGAATTTACCCAAGAGGATAAAAGCATATGTCCATTGAAAGACTTGCACATGAATGTTTATAGCTCCTTTATTTTTATTTTTTATTTTTTTTTTTAGCTCCTTTATTAAAAGTAGCCCCAAACTGGAAACAACCCAAATGTCTGTCATCAGTACAATGGATAAAAATGGAATACCATTTTAGTAATTTAAAAAAAGTTAACAGATACTTGCAACAATATGAGAGAATATCACTGGAATTATGGAAAATGAAAAAGTTGGATACAAAAGAGTATATACTGCATGACTCCATTTATCTGAATTTTTTTTTTTTTTTGAGACGGAGTCTTGCTCTGTCACCCAGGCTGGAGTGCAGTGGTGCGATCTCAGCTGACTGCGACCTATGCCTCCCAAGTTCAAGCGATTCTCCTTCCTCAGCCTCCCGAGCAGCTGGGATTACAGGTGCACGCCACCACACCCAGCTAATTTTTGTATTTTTAGTAGAGATGGGGTTTCACCATATTGGCCAGGCTGGTCTTGAACTCCTGACCTCATGATCCACCCACTTCGGCCTCCCAAAGTGCTGGGATTACAGGTGGGACTGGCCTTATCTGAAATTTAATAGTAGTCTAAACTAATCTAAGATGATAGGAATCAGAAAAGTCGTTGTCTGTGAGGTGTGTGTGTGATTCACTTGAAAGGGGCATGAAAGAACTTTCTGGGATGCTGGAAATATTTTGTATCTTGACTAGGGTGTTGATTAGATGGGTATTTCCATTTGTCAGAACTCAGCAAATTGTGCGCTTAGATCTGTGCATTTTACTGTAAAGTTTACTTCAATTTAAGAAATAGAGAAAAAAATTGACGTCTTACCAAATTGTATTGTCTTCTTCATGTGAAAAAATGTTCAATTTTATAGTTCCCTTGTTTAATAATACAAGTTATTGATACGTTAGCAGCATTAGTATGACCGTCCACAAGCCTGAGCCCAGTGCAATTTGTAAAGAGGATACCTGAGTCTTGGCTAGATGAAAATTATAAATACACAGAAGGAGACTGGGTTTTCAAAAAGAAGTTAGAGACTGGCCAGGTGCGGTGGCTCATGCCTGTAATCCCAGTACTTTAGGAGGCTGCCATGGGCGGATCACGAGGTCAGGAGTTCGAGACCAGCCTGACCAACATGAAGCCCCCATCGCTACTAAAAATACAAAAATTAGCTGGGCATGGTGGCACATGCCTGTAATCCCAGCTACTCAGGAGGCTGAGGCAGGACAATCACTGGAACCCAGGAGGTGGAGGTTGTGGTGAGCCAATATGTCACCACTGCACTCCAGCCTGGGTAAGAGGGAGACTCTGTCTCAAAAGAAAAAAAAAAAGATGTTAGGGACAGAATTCAAAGCCCAGGAAAGGGAAGCATTTAGGTAGGCCTAAGAAAGAGAAGAAAGGCAGTTGGAATTCCCTTGCAACTTTCGTATCCTAAGGTAGAATCATTTTAGTTTGCAGTATTTCCACTTTTGGACTTTCTCAAATTACCATATTTCTCCTAGGCTTCTCACCCTTCTAATTTACAATTAGCCTTTCGTCCTTCTGAGGCCCTGGTACCTTACCAAAATTGTACTGAGATTAGGTCTGAGAACTTGGAGCACTTTTCTACATGAAATAGTTAGAAGAAGTTTTAGATTTTCCTCTAAATTCCAGCAAAACATTTTGGGAAAAAGTAGCAAAAAGGAATAGTATACTTATTTGACTTTTCAGAATTCCTTTTGCTTCCCAAATATATTTTTCTCAAGAATAATAAATATATTTCTGTCTACTTAGAAATAACCAGTGGTTAGTGAAACATGCAGATAGTTAATCAAAATTAATTAAATCCACAGGATAGAAAGAAGGGGAACTAATTTCTTATTGGACTTGGAAAAATAATTTTAAAATAGGTAGATATTTTCTGTTTGTGGCTTGCTATTAGTGGCCTCCTTAAATGATTAATTACTATGTGGAGAATAATAAAATTGTAAGGAAATAGGCTTTTCTTGAAATCATTTCTTTAAAATGTGGAATGTAATTTGCTTATCTGATTTACTTTAATGTATGCATTAGCCACACCCTCATAAGTTAACATTTCTATAGAAAAAAGTTACATTTGTTTTGCTTTCTTACTGACTAACCAAATGCCTTCTTTTGTTCAAAGATGGGTGGAACAGGACCCTAAGGAAATTCTACATTCTGTCTATGAGTGTATAGAGAAAACATGTGAGAAACTTGGACAGCTCAATATTGATATTTCCAACATAAAAGGTATTTTAATAAAATATTTTACCCACATGGTATGACTTACTTAATCAAATTCATTAATTTATTCTTTCAGCTTATAATTGAGTGCCTATTCAGTGCCAAGCATTTCTGTGAGAACTTGAGGATACAATGCTAAACGGGAAGATTTAAGTTGTTTTCCTCATGGAGCCTTTATTTGGATGGGGACAAGATAATAAGAGCAGACAAATATAATTTCAAATACTAAAAAGTTCCATCCAAAAACTGAAAACCAAGTGGTATGGTGGGTTGTGTGTAGAAGGGCTTGCTTTAGATTAGGTGGCCAGGAAAAGCCTTTCTTAGGATGTGACACTTTTGCTGAGATCTCAAAGGGCAAAAGGGGTCAGCCATGCAAGTGTCTAGAAGAGTGTTTGAGGAAAAGGATGTAGCACATGCAAAGTCTCTGAAGTAGGAATAAGCCTGGGACATTTCCGGGTTGGAAAGAAGGCCAGCGTGTCAAAAGAAAACTAAAAATGTTGAGCAGTGAGAGTGGGTAGAGGGTTTTGGTAGGAGATCAAATTGGGGAAGTGGGTTGGGCCTCATCAGCCATATTTAGGATTTTGGATATTATTCTTAGTATCATAGGGAGCCATGAAAAAGGTAAGTAAGGCCACAAGGGATGACTTGCAGTATAAAGGCAACTTTCTGGTTGCTGTGTGGAGAGTGGAGGGTAAAGGCATAAGTGTGGATACAGAGAGACCAGTGTGGAGGCTGCTATGGAAGTCCTAGAGAAGATAGTGGCTTGATCTATGATGGTAACAATGGAAGTGGAGAGAAAGGGACAGAATTTGCTGATAGAATGGATGTTGGGGTATCAGAGAGAGTAGCGGGGTTAAGAGAAAAGATTGGTTAAAGGCGATTCTTGGGTTTTTGCCAGAGCTCCTGGATAGATGAGGATGCCTTTCACTAAGAAGAGAAAGACTAGAGGAAGGAGTATGTTGTGGGAAGGAGTATTTGGAATCCAAACTCTTCACTTGTAAAATTTCCCTGAAATAATTGCTTGAGGGTGTTAGATTGTTACAGATTTCTCTGTGAAGTCCTAGTAGTTTTAATTGAATATCTACATTTGGCCTTCCATCATTCTTATAGGAAAAAGAAAATCTAGCCACCCAAGATTGATATAAGAGCATAAAAGGTGGAAGCATAATGTGGAAGCTTGGTATCTACTTTATAGCCTATAATTTTCAAGTTCACCATTCAAGGGCTGTTTTTTTCCTCTTTAGGTAGTTTGGCTATAGATAGAGCAACCATCAATTGGTGGTGGTGCCTTGATTGCCATCATCTTGGCTTTGATACTTACCATAACTCCTGAGCCTTTCCCCTATTTGTATAAATTAAAACTCACTTTAAAAAAAGACTACAAATCCACAGAGTCCTACTATGTGCTGGAAGTGATAAGGATACAATGGAGCTAATGCTCAAGCATGGAAAACATGTTACTCTGATAATCACAAATAAATGGAAATGCATAACAGTAATAGAGTTATTTCTGTCATTGCAGATTTTTTTTTTTTTTTTTTTTTTGAGATGGAGTCTTGCTCCGTTGCCCAGGCTGGAGTGCAGTGGTGTGATCTTGGCTCACTGCAAACTCTGCCTTCCAAGTTCAGGCAATTCTCTTTCTCAGCCTCCCAAGTAGCTGGGACTACAGGCGAGTGCCACCACGCCTGGCTAATTTTCATATTTTTAGTAGAGACAGCGTTTCACCATATTGGTCAGGCTGGTCTCAAACTCCTGACCTTGTGATCTGCCCACCTCGCCCTCCCAAAGTGCTGGGATTACAGGCTTGAGTCACCACGCCCAGCCTATTGCAGATTTTTTTAAAGCACAATTTGATATTTTATCAACAACTTTTAATATCATGCACGTATTAAACCTTTCCTCCTTTTATCCCTACATCTAAGTGGAAGGGCTTCAAACTTGCTTTAGGGTTGCAATACTGAACTTTAGATGAGTTGTGCATTAGTGATTGTTGTTGATCATTTCTTTGAGCTGTTCTTGCAGTTCTCACAGTCTAAGCAGTGCAAACAAATAATAGGCATTCAGTAGCACACTCTTCTCAAAATTACCAAAGACAGGTAATCCAGGCAGCTTAAAGCCATGTTTAGAATGTAGAGTCCAGGGTGACTGACCATGGCTTTGACATCATTCTACCTCCCTTACAGGTAACCTAGGCTGTGGTGTGTTAGCTTTCTGGACCCCATTGGGTGCTATTCCTTTTTCTCTTGTTTTTACGGTTTATGTGAAGATGACGCACAACTCCAGCCCAAGTGACTTGTCTTCCACTTGCACTACCTGGTCTAAGAATTGAACAGGCAGCTTCTCTATACTCCTCTGTGTCTGGCCAGTGTGAAGCCCACATCTGAGCCAAAGTGACCCAGCACTTCCATCTCTACAGCTACCACCCTCTGGCCACAGAAGAGAACATCCCACGAGCTCCTCCATACCAGGCCAGTTGTGCTAATTTTTTTCCCAGAAAATTTATGCAGTTGGCAATGCCAAGGGCCAAGCTTTTGCTTGCCTGCATAGAATTCTAGATCACAAACTGTTAAAGCTGTAAAGGAGGTCGGGCATGGTGGCTCACACCTATAATCCCAGCATTTTGGGAGGCCAAGGTGGGTGGATCACCTGAGGTTAGGAGTTCAGAACCAGCCTGGCCAACATGGTGAAACCCTGTCTCTACTAAAAATACAAAAATTAGCTGGCTGTGTTGGTGGGCACCTGTAATTCCAGCTACTCAGATGGCTGAGGCAGGAGATTTGCTTGAACCCAGGAGGCAGAGGTTGCAGTGAGCCAAGATCACACCACTCCAGCCTGGGCAACAGCGAAAGACATGACCTAGATAGGAAAAGAGTCGTAATGGTGAAGAAAGGAAAGAGAGAGAGAGAGGCCTGGCACGGTGGCTCATGCCTGTAATCCCAGCACTTTGGGAGGCCAAGGTGGGCGGATCGCCTGAGGTCAGCAGTTCAAGACCAGCCTGCCTAACATGGTGAAACCCTGTTTCTACTAAAAATACAAAAAATTAGCCGGGCATGGTGGCACGCGCCTGTAATCCTAGCTACTCAGGCGGCTGAGGCAGGAGAATTGTTGAGGTGCCTTCCTGAAACTCCATTCATGTGATAGAAGCAAAACACAACATAAACTGTTTCAAAATTAAGAACATAAAATTCTCAGAGATTAGATTATCTTGTATCAAAGCAATTATTTCCCTGTTAGAGAAAAGGGAAACCCACACATCCATTCCTGCACTGCCTTGTCTTACCCAACATATTCACATACATTTCTACCACCTCTTAGACTCATACTCTCAGGGACCTCAAGGGGTTTCAGGAAGGCACCTTGTTCTGCAAAATGTTTCCAGCAGCTACATCTCATTTGCAAGTTTTCTAACCTCAAGTACCCATCTTCCAGAGTCTGCTTATATATGTATGTACATATAAAGATGGGGTTTCTCCATGTTGGTCAGGCTAGTCTCTAACTCCCGACCTCAGTCTCTAACTCCACCCACCTCTGCCTCCCAAAGTGCTGGAATTACAGGCGTGAGCCACTGCGCCTGGCTTCAGAGCCTGTTTTAAAAAGCTTTGTCTTGCCGGGCGCGGTGGCTCAAGCCTGTAATCCCAGCACTTTGGGAGGCCGAGGCGGGTGGATCACGAGGTCAAGAGATCGAGACCATCCTGGTCAACATGGTGAAACCCCGTCTCTACTAAAAATACAAAAAATTAGCTGGGCATGGTGGCGCATGCCTGTAATCCCAGCTACTCAGGAGGCTGAGACAGGAGAATTGCCTGAACCCAGGAGACGGAGGTTGCAGTGAGCCGAGATTGCGCCATTGCTCTCCAGCCTGGGTAACAAGAGCGAAACTCCGTCTCAAAAAAGAAAAAAAAAAAAGAAAAAAAAAAAAAGCTTTGTCTCTCGTCCCACATGGTATTACTTTTTGTAGCCAGAGAACCTTTCTCTGAAGCTCTTATTATTTTGCTCTGTGTTTTTAGTTTTCTCCCAAAAAATGTGTTATAATTATACATTATGATTTTAATTTCAAAAAATGATGCATCTCATCCATCATTCTACCAAGACAACAATTATTAACATCCTGGAGTATTTTCAAAGGCTCTTTTTTCTAAGGTATATTTTCTTAACTGCATTATAACTTTTCAGAGATACTTTTAAGAAAAATTTAACCAGAGATTTTGAGTGTAGCTTTTAACTAGTTTAATTTTACTACTGACACTCAGTGTAGAGAAAAGTGCCCCCAGAGGAGAATATGTGGGTAAAGTATGAAGCTGGTAAATGCAAGAGCAATACAGTATATAATAATGGTTATGATATCCATAAATGAAAGATTTTGAGGCCAGGTAATATACGTTTTATGCATGTAACTTTCATATTATATGAAATGGTGCACATGAAGTAGAGTGGATAATTATAAAACCTGAATGTGTTATTCTAAGAAAGAAGGAATTAAAATTAGGAACCATTAGGAATGGCACATGTGCTGAGACTAGCAGTCGGAATGTTTTCTTTAAAAAACAGGATTTTAGGGTAGGAATGACAAGACACTTGAACATTGAAAAAGTTCAGAGGTATCACGTAAGACTTGTGTGTCCGTAGGAGAAACAGATAATAAAGACACGTTTGTAGCTGGCAGATAATCCTGGAAAGCTACTTCACTGGACTTTGTCTGCAAGCAAAGCAATTTTACTTGGCATGAAGTAATCCAATTAAGATAGAAGAGAAGGAAGGAATGCCCAGGGAGGAACCCGTGACTGTAGAATCAGATTAAAATAGGTCTAGATTAGATTCTGAAGATAAGTTCGAATGAGCCAGTAAAGATAGGTAGCATGAGAGGCATGGAATAGTGACTTAAGGATTGTGAATAAGAAAGCAGCCAGCTTATTTATGGTAAAATTAACAGAGTAGGAGGAATAGGAGATTTTAGTTGATCATGAGTTCGTTGTGATCCCGTGCTGTAAAGTTGTCACACACACACAAAAAATCACACTCACAATATGTTCCGATAGAGCTGCTGCAGAATTCCTTTATTTGCCCTGCTTAGCTCAGTCCCATTCTCTGAAACTGTTACTCCACTCTCTTCTCAATAATGATGACCATGGTAGCAGCGGTAGGTAACATTTATTGAGTGCTTACTGTATGCCAGGCATCTGTTGTAATATACATTGACTCCTCACTGTAACCCTGATTCCTCACTGTAACCCTGTAAAGTTGGAACTATTATTCTCTCATTTTCACAAGACACAAAACTGAGACCCAGAGTCATGCTGCTAGGAAGCACAGGAATTGGAATTTGAATCCCAGCTATCTGGCCTCTGAGCCTGAGCTTTACTGAATAATGCCCCAAACTCTCACCCCGTTTTGACAGATAACCTTACCTCCTGCTTCATGGAGTAAGTTGAGGCTCGGTGGCCTTAAATCTTCAACTTCCTGTTCTTGTGCTTAATATCTGGATCTCCTGCCAACTTTCCTTCATCACAAGGGCAGCAATAGCCTTCTGCCCTACTTGGAGCTCTTCCCTCCACTTGTGCTGGTAATCCATCTCCTGTTGCTACATCAGTCAGAACCAAGTCGCCATTGATTCCCAGCCCCATTTATCCCTTCATACTCCTTTCTCTTCTTTTTCTTTTTTTTGAGATAGAGTCTTGCTTTGTTGCCTGGCGCCAGGCTAGAGTGCAGTGGCGCGATCTCACTGCAGCCTCCACCTCCCGGATTCAAGCACTTCTCCTGCTTCAGCCTCCGAATAGCTGGGATTACAGGCACATGCCACCACGCCCAGCTAATTTTTGTATTTTTTAGTAGAGACGAGGTTTCACCATGTTGGCCAGAATGGTTTCGATCTCTTGACCTCGTGATCCACCCACTTCGGCCCCCCAAAGTGCTGGGATTATAGGTGTGAGCCACCGCGCCCGGCCCCTTTCTCTTCTTTATTTACTTTTATAAACATTTTTGTCTTACCGAGAATCTGTTCCCTGTACTCTATACCTCTAAATTTCTTTGGAGTAGAATCTCAATTATCTTTGGGGTACAGATCCCATCACCCAGGTAGTGAGCATACCGCCCAATAGGTAGTTTTAGAAAAGATGTTAAATAAAGTAAGTCAATCTGCATTGGATAAATAGTATTAGAACAAAGGAGCTGATGGATCCCCCTCAGCTCTGTGCTGCTTAGAACATTCCTAGAGTATTGTGTTTTGTTCTGGGTGTACAATTTGAGTGATGTGGACATATAATTGCATGTTCGTAGGCGTGGTGATAAAGGGACTTTAAACCATGTCGTGTTTAGGCGGGGTCAGTTGAAGGAAATTGGATTGTTTAGCCTAGACAGCAGAAGAGAAGACTTGATGTATAAAAGAACTGCTTCAAGTTTTTGAAAGACTGGCATATAGAAGAAGGATTACCTTTATTCTATATATCTCCAAAGAATATGACTAAGATCGGGAGGTGGAAGCTACACAGAAAATGAGTTTTATTGATGAATTTTTTTTTGAGACAGGGTCTCACTCTGTTGCCCAGACTGGAGTTTCAGTGACACCATCATAACTCACTGCAAACTTGCACTCCTGGGTTCAAGCAGTCCTTCTAAGTAGCTGGGACTACAGGTGTGCACCACCATACCCCCCAGTTGTTTTTTTAATTTTTTTGTAGAAACAAGGTCCCATTATGTTGCCCAGGCTAGTTTTGAACTCCTGGGCTTAAGGAATCCTCCTGAGTAGCTGGGACTAAAGGAACACACCAGCATACCTGGATTTTTTTTTTTTTTCTGAGATGCAGTCTCACTTTGTCACCCAGGCTGGATGGCAGTGGCACAATCTCAGCTCACTGCAACCTCTGCCTTCTGGGTTCAAGCGATTCTCCTGCCTCAGCCTCCCAAGTAGCTGGGATTACAGGTGCATGCTGCAACCACTGCTAATTTTTTGTATTTTTAGTAGAGACAGGGTTTTGCCATGTTGGCCAGGCTGGTCTTGAGCTCCTGACCTCAGGTGATCTGCCCACCTTAGCCTCCCAAATTGCTGGGGTTACAGGTGTGAGCCACCGCACCATGCCTCTGACTAATTTTTAAAAATTTTTTATAAAGACTTGGTCTCACAACATTGCCCAGGCTGGTCTTAAACTCCTGGGCTCAAGCAATCCTCCTGCCTCAGTCCCCTGAGTGGCTAGTACTACAGTTATGCACTACCACATCTGGCTAATTATTTTATTTTTTGTAGAGATGGGGTCTTGCTACATTTTCCAGTCAGGAGGATTTACAAAAAAAAAAAAAAAAAAAAAAAAAAACACCCACCAAAGTTGTCCAATAGAGATTGTTCTGCCTTGAGAGATGTAGTGAGTGTCTTGTTACTAGAAGTGCTGTCTGGGTGGTCATGACAGGTGATTCTAGAGAAGATTTGAGCTTAAGAAGTATTGTTGGTTATACAGACTTTAAGGTCTGTCCTAATCTTAAATTCTGGAAGAGCTGGATTCTTTTTTTTTTTTTTTTTTGAGACAGAGTTTCGCTCTTGTTACCCAGGCTGGAGTGCAATGGCGTGATCTTGGCTCACCGCAACTTCTGCCTCCCGGGTTCAGGCAATTCTCCTGCCTCAGCCTCCCAAGCAGCTGGGACTACAGGCACGCACCACCATGCCCAGCTAATGTTTTGTATTCTTAGTAGAGACGGGGTTTCACCATGTTGACCAGGATGGTCTCGATCTCTTGACCTCGTGATCCACCCGCCTCGGTCTCCCAAAGTGCTGGGATTACAGGCTTGAGCCACCGCACCCAGCAAGAGCTGGATTCTTTAGCCACCAGTGTGTTCCATCCAGGATGCACATTAGAATCACCTGGGTAAATTTTAGGGACCCATACCAACACTCACATCCCATCTCCCAGGCCAGTTAAATTGGAATGTTTTTACTAGGGCTTTGACATTGGTTGTTTTTTTTTGTTTTTTTTTTGAGACAGTCTCACACTGTTGCCCCAGCTGGAGTGCAGTGGTGCAATCTTGGCTCAGTGCAACCTCCGCCTCCCAGGTTCAAGCAATTCTCCTGCCTCAGCCTCCCAGGTAGCTGGGATTACAGGCACCCGCCACCACATCCAGCTAATTTTTTTAGTAGAGATGGGGTTTCACTATGTTGGCCAGGATGGTCTCAAATCCCTGACCTCATGATCCGCCTGCCTCAGCCTCCCAAGGTCCTGAATTACAGGCGTGAGCCACTGCACCTGGTTGGACATTGGTATTTTTTAAAAGCTCCTCAGTTGATTCTTTTTTTTTTTTTTGAGACGGGAGTTTCGCTCTCGTTACCCAGGCTGGAGTGCAATGGCACGATCTCGGCTCACCGCAACCTCCGCCTCCTGGGTTCAGGCAATTCCCCTGCCTCAGCCTCCTGAGTAGCTGGGATTACAGGCACGCACCACCATGCCCAGCTAATTTTTTGTATTTTTAGTAGAGACGGGGTTTCACGATGTTGACCAGGATGGTCTCGATCTCTTGACCTCGTGATCCACCCGCCTCGGCCTCCCAAAGTGCTGGGATTACAGGCTTGAGCCACCGCGCCCGGCTCCTCAGTTGATTCTAAAGTACAGTCAAGTCTGGAAACCTCCAATTTAGCTCAACCAAGCTGAATTGAATAAGATAGTGTGGGTTAGTGTTTACTTATAGTAACTTACACTACATACAGTACTTGTTTTATGTAAGTCAATATAATGTAAATGTCATTATGTAATATGTTTATGCTTTATTTAAATTCTTATGTATTGTGACATATTATTAAAACACATGAATAAAACTGAATTCCTAACAAACCGTCATATAAGTATGCTCAGCATGAAGGATTTTCTCCATAGCTATTTTCTTAAAATGTAGATATGCATGCACACACACACACACACACACACACACATAAATGCACACACATAGGGAGGGAAACTTCTTGTAGCAATTGGTAAACAAATGAATAAGTTAATTATTGGTCTGTTCAGAAAAGTAAATTGGGTATTACAAATTTGCAAAGTTATTGCATTCCTTAAAGCAACCAGTGTGTCTTTTATTTGGGTATTGATCTGGGTCCATGTCATTGTGTGCTAGTAGTAAAGTTGGAATGAGTATGTGGAAATGAAAAGAAACACTTGGCATTGAGTATTGACTTCCTCTGGAGCCACTACAAGAAAATAAACTAATATAACTACAAATGTTTCAAATATTTTATTGACTTGTTATGTTTAGTTGTGTCTATAAGTAAAGATCAGAGCTATTCTCCTGAAGTAGTTTTCTACTTGTTAAATTGTTGACTTCCTTCTGTTTAACTTTCTCTTTAAAGCTATTGGCGTCAGCAACCAGAGAGAAACCACTGTAGTCTGGGACAAGTTAACTGGAGAGCCTCTCTACAATGCTGTGGGTAAGCTGTCATGCATGGATCTCAAATGTAGGTCCTTTCTTCACATTGCAAATGTAGTCATATTAAAATACCTTGCTAAAAAAGAATGCAGTCATGTTCCCTATAATCTGATGGGAAGGGCAGAAGAGTCCTCTAAGAAATTAACTGTTGTATATTTACAATTTTTGGATCATATAGATTCACATATTGAATTAACTCTCCCATGCTCTCTCCTCTTGCTGATTGTCTTACAATTTTGCCAAATTGTTTTATAACCCCTGCTGTTTGTGACATCTAAAAGAGATCTTACCTCCTTACCCTCAAAAAATTAAAATTACATATGTTCATAGTCATTTTTCTATAAAGTACTTGTGTGTTTATCTTTCCATTTAGGAATTTGAATTACTCTTCTAAGGTTAAAAAATCCGAATTTTAGCTGCTTCTGCTATAAATGTGGCTATTTGAGCAGGAATTAAAAAACCCCAAATCTCAAATGTACCACTTTTAGATATTATATCTTATTAGATGTAAATGATCCTGAGTATATTTTAGCATCATTATTAGCATATGACAGTTGTTGAACACTGAATGACACTACCACTTCCTAAAAGGAAAATTTTGTTCTAAATTACAATCACTAAAGACTTCATTATGTCAAATAGCAAAGCACAATTTTTTTTATCAATAAAATACTAGGTTGTGGGGTGGGAAATGGAATCAGAAATTATCAGAGGGGATAATTTTGGGGGAATAATCTTTATTAAAGGTTAAGATATTTAATGTTTTTGTATTATAAGAAAGCATTTAGTATGTTTTCTGTATTTATGATAAAAAATTAAATTCTCAAAAAATTTCAAAGAATTACAACCAAAGATCCTTTTAGTACATCTTTTCCTAAAAGTTGTACTAAAGGGGTTTTTTTTTTTTAATTCCTTGAGACAGAGTCTTACTGTTGCTCAGGCTGGAGTGCAATGGCACAACCTTGGCTCACTGCAACCTCTGCCTCCTGGGTTCAAGCGATTCTCCTGCCTCAGTCTCCTGAGTAGCTGGGATTACAGTCACCCACCACCAACCCTAGCTATTTCTTTTTCTTTATTTTTTTTTAAATATATTTTTAGTAGAGATTGGTTTCACAATGTTGGCCAGGCTGGCTTGAACTCCTGACCTCAAGTGATCTACCCGTTTCAGCCTTTTAAAGGGCTGGAATTATTGGCGTGAGCCACCATGTCAGGCAAAAGCACATTTTTAAAATGTTTATTTTGTTCTCATTCTCATGAGTAGTTCATTTTGAATGTAAGTAAAACAGACTGTTTAATGGCTAGTACTTAGGAGAGTATGCTTTGACAGATCACTGTTAGCTAACTTCCTGAACTAGTTAAGGTTTTACTTTCTTTTGTTTTCTCAATGAAAGGAAGAGCCTGCTCAGGCAAACCAGAAAGTTCCAGTTAAATTCTGAGCCTTTTTTTTTTTTTTTTTTGACACAGAGTCTTCCTGTTTCACCCAGGCTGGAGTGCAGTGGCACGATCTTGGCTCACTGCACCTCCTGGGTTCAAGTGATTTTCATGCCTTGGCCTGCTGAGTAGCTGGGATTATAGGTGTGCACCATCACGTGCGGCTAATTTTTATATTTTTAGTAGAGACGGGGTTTCACCGGGCTGGTCTCAAACTTTTTTTTTTTTTTCCCCCATCACCTACATCTGGCATCTCTCCCCTTGCTATCTCTCCCCAGCTCCCCACCCCCCACCGTCCCTCCCCTATGTCCCCACAACTGACCCCAGTGTGTAGTGCTCCCCTCCCTTTTGACCTCAAGTGATCCGTCCGCTTTGGCACACCCAGCCAGTTCCAGTTAAATTCTAAACATTAAATTGTAAAAATAAAACTTTGGACTTTGAATTGTTATTTTTCTAATAACGCAACTAGGTAAGCTGAAGTTATGCTTACAGTAAAGATTTAAGTAAATGTTTTACTAGAAAATCTTTCTGTCCTGTGCTTATTTATTTCCTTTTCTTCTGCCTGAGTCCCTCTGTGCCTCTCCCCAATTCTACGTGCTTTGCAGTATTAATTCAAATGTTCATAGGATGTGAGGAACTCTTTTCTTCTATCCTGAGCCACATACATGTTTTGAGAACCTCTTACATGTTTGGTGTTATCCTGGGTACTATAAAAGACACAAATTATATTGGCTGTTTTTGTAAGCACTTTATAATCTAGTTTTGGAAAGAGAAAACCAGGGAACAATCCATAAAACAAAATTAGGGAAGAGTTGATAAATAATGGGTTGAGAAGTTGAATAGGAATTAGAGCAAGTACATATCAGTATGGATTTTGAAGTTTTGAAATACTTTTCATAATGGAGGTTGAACTTCATTTGGGCCTTGAAGCATATGTTGGATTGCATTAGGAAAAGAGAAAATTGAAGAATAATGTGAACAAGCTATGAAGGTGAAAATGTGTACAAATATTTTGCCAGAGTAAAGAAATGGATGACATAAGTTGACTCATTTTTTTGTTTTATTTTTATTAGAACTAGCAGTGACAATAATACTCAGTAAGTGCTAACTGCTATTACTTTGGGATTGTGCTAAGTATTTTACCCATATTCTTTAATCTCACTGACCCTGTGAAACAGATTATACTACCCCTATTTTATAAATTAATTGTGGAAAAGCTCTATAACTTGTCCAATGCCATGTAGTTATAAGTAAAGCCACAGTTTAAACATAAACACTCTCCAACCTCAAAGCTTGTCTTCTAATTTGAATAGCCAGGGGTTGGTGAGGATATAGAGAGGGCTGAAAGCCATGCAGTATAGTATAGACTTAACACATGAGGCAGCTTGAGCCAAAACAGATGATAAAGGAGAGTTTAGCATCCCATGATGGTAGAATGGGTTGTTTCAAACACACCAGTATGCTGAAAACAGCCAAAAAACACTGGATGAAAATGAAACAGAATTCTGAAGAACTGGAAGGCTACCAAGGCATTGAGGAGCAAAGGAAAGCCCAGAGACATAAGCCTGGCATTTGGAGTTGATTATCTCCCCTAGAGATATCTGTAGATTCTGACAGGAGTATCTGACAGGCTAAGCCACACTTTTCACAGGTCAATAAAGATAAGGAGACAAAAGGTAGAGTCCGGGGCTACCAAGGGTGGGGATGAGTATTGGTAAAATCCCAGACTTTGGACTGGAACTATGAAAGGTCAAATCCTGGAAGTGAGGTAAACCAAAAATAAATCAAATCTCACAGGAATTGAAGCCCAGATTCAAATGATCTTTAACCCTGATTGGATTAAGGTGGTCTGAGATTGCTAATGCTAGTAGCCTAACTTCCTTCCTTTCTTTTTTTTGAATTTTTATTTTTATTTTTATTTATTTATTTTTTTTTTGAGACAAAGTCTCACTCTGTCGCCCAGGCTGGAGTGCAGTGGCATGATCTTGGCTCAATGCAACCTCCACCTCCCAGGTTCGGGCAATTCTCTTGCCTCAGCCTCTTTAGTAGGTGGGATTACAGGCAAGCACCACCACGCCTAGCTAATTTTTGTATTTTTAGTAGAGATGGTGTTTCACCATGTTGGTCAAGTGGGTCTCGAACTCCTGACCTCATGATCCGCCCGTCTCAGCCTCCCAAAGTGCTGTGATTACAGGCGTGAGCCACCGTGTCCGGCCCTAACTTCCTTTCAGAAGAAAAAGTAAATCCTTTCTGGAGGAAGACAACATTATCTAGAGGCTCAAATCTCTAGAATTTTTCATATGCATTATTTAGTTTTCTATTAAAAAAAACATACATACAAAACGTGACTGAAAACCAACAGAAACAAGTGACATTAGAAACAGACTCAAGAAATTCACATACTGGAGTTTCCAGACTTTAAAATAGCCATAATTAATATGTTCAAGGAATTAATTGACAAGATTGAGATTGATTATCTTGGCAAATAATTGGAAGTCCATTTTAAAATGGAAATTCTAGAAGTGTATTGAGAACTCAATTGATGGGGTTTTACCATCAGAATAGACATAGCTGAAGATGAATTTGTGAACTGGAAGAGAAATTAGAACTGGAAGAGAGAGTAAGTAAAATATTTAGACTGAAGCACAGACAAACAAAAGTTTAGAAAATGCAGAAAATAATATAGGATAAATATGGGATAAGGTGAAGAATTTTGCCATTTGTAATTGGAGTTCCAGAAGGAAAGGAAAGAGAGAAAACGAGGCAGAAATAACATTTGACAGATAATGGGAGAAAGTTTTCAAAACTGACGAAAGATAGCAAGCTGCAGATTCAAGAAGCACTACAATCCCTAGGCAAGAGACATACACAGAAGACCATACTTATGCTAGAATATGAAGATATAAAGTTTTGAAGTAGGCTGAGGAAAAAAGATATATAATCTTCAACAGAGTTGACCCTGACTTTCAGCTAAGTTGTCAATGGAAACAAAGGAAGTCAGAATGCAATGGAATGAAATCTTTATAAAGTACTCAAAGAAAGTAACTTCCACATACGGTTTTATATCCAGTGAAAAAATTCTTAGGAAATGAAGGTGAAATATGCTAGGAGTTGGTGAGGATATAGAGGTCACCAAAAGCTGTGCAAAGTAGTGTAGACTTGATACACTAGGCAACTAACTCATTGTTTTAGTCCATTCAGGTTACTATTACAAAATACTCTAGATTGGATAATTTATAAACAACAAAAATTTTATTGTTTATACATTGGATAGGGCATAAACAGGAGGGAAAAAATAAAGCAGGCTCATGCGATTTTCACCCTCAGAGAACAGAAGGAAATTAAATAATATTTAGCGGGTACCAACCTGAGAGAAAAAATGACCTTGTTTTGGACAAGGTGAGTATTGGACTTGTAATGGAAGCTAATTCTGGGCAATGAGAAATTAGACGGTTCAAAATGTAGACAAAGTTGATACCATAGATGTGATAATCTCAATTTATTATAGATGAATTCACTATAGTAATTAATGTAAAATTAATTCAATGAAAGACTAAGTGCTTTTCTGTGTGCTAGGTTTTGTGATGACCTTTGGCATATAGTGACAAGCCAGCAAGACCTTGTACTTGCCTTTGTGCTATGGAAACTAAGGATAGGGGTTTGGAAGCTAGAAGGAGAAAGGGAAATAGAAAAGGAGGAGAGAGAAGGAATAATTAGCTGAGAAGCCACTAAGAAATGACAAGGATAGATTCTCTCTCCAATTTTATTTGATCCAGGAAGATACTCAAGTATCATATCTCCATGTAGGTCTTCAGTTGAAAATACCAACATAATATTAAATCTTTAGCAGTTTTGTTCTAAAGCAACACAAGGTAGGATGGATGGAAACAATGAGATTTTCACATATATTTGTCTTTGACCTTCTTTTGCTTTGTTTATATTACAGTCTGTGGGTTTTATAGTGTTTTTCTGTCTCAGTTCAGGCTGCTATAACAAAAATATCGTAGGCTGGGTGGCTCACACAGTAGAAATTTATTTCTCATAGTTCTGGAAGCTAGAAATTCAAGATCAAGGTGCTCACACCCCTCTGGTGTCTAGTGAGGACCTATTTCCTGGTTTGCAGATGACTGTCTTCTCATCCTCGTATGGCAGAGAGTAGATAAAAAGAAAGCAAGCTCTCTCCTTTTTTTATGACGGTACTGATCTCATTAATGAGGGCTCCACCCTCAAGACCTAGTTTATCTCTCCCATCTCCTAAGACCATCATATTAGGGGTTAAGATTTTAACATATGAATTTGGAGGAGACACATATATTCAGTCCACAGCAGTCTCTTTGTATGTTTTCTTCCTTCCTTGTCTATTTCTCTTGTAAATCTCTGTTACTCTAGGCCTGTCCTTTTCCTCTTCATGTCTCTGTCTTACTAAATTATATAACAGAATATATAGCTGTATATAAGTATATATATTTTAAATAGAGATATGGTCTCGCTATGTTGAGTAGGCTGGTCTTGAACTCCTGGCCTCAAGTGATCCTCCCATCTCGGCCTCCCAAAGTGCTGGGTTTATAGGCATGAGCCACTGTGCCTGGCCAGATGAGCATAATTTTTACAGACAAGCATATGAGAGGAGCAGCTTCTGTTTCCCTTTTTAAAAACTTCTATGTGGCCTCCTTTGTTTATGCCTCAGGGACACTTGATAAGTAGTAATTCACTCACCCCCACTACAGTAACAGGAAAACCTAGTTAGGAGAACTTCAGGATATCATTGGTGCCTATGGCATAGGCTTGGTGAAGTTAAAGAGTGATAAGAGCTATTTTTTTGTTGTTTTTGTTTTTTGGGTTTTTTTTTTTTGTATGACACGTTTTTTTGAGACAGAGTTTCACTTTTGTTGCCCAGGCTGGAGTGCAGTGGCATGATCTTGGCTCACCGAAACCCCCTGCCTCCGGGGTTCAAGTGATTCTCCTGCCTCAGCCTCCCTCCCGAGTAGCTGGGATTACAGGAGTGCACCACCATGCCCAGCTAATTTTGTATTTTTAGTAGAGACGGGGTTTCTCCATATTGGTCAGGCTGATCTCAAACTCCTGACCTCAGGTAATCCGCCCCCCTCAGCCTCCCAAAGTGCTGGGATTACCGGCATGAGCCACCGCTCCTGGCCGCTATTTGCTTTTGCTTGCAATAAAGGTATATTTATTGACATCTTTTCTAACAGATACAATTATAAACATAGAAACAAGTTTAAGTGGGTCCATTGGGGAACAGATGGCCTAATTTAGAAGTTCTATATATTTTTAGAATTTATGTGTTAATTCTGTGATTAACAAGGTAAACATTAACGTGATATCTAAAATGGGGAAATATCACTTTGCATCGCTGCTTCCCAGCCACTGTGCCATGATGCAAGCATTTACAATAATGACCTCATTGGTGGATTGGCAAGAGCTTTGTGGCCCTGGATCTGAAGCAGGCCTTTGGCTTCTCTTGCCTCTCTTCAGTTATCCTAGTCCTCCTGGTATTTCTCTCTCTCCCTTTCAGCATTCTCTTCAATATTCCCTTTCACAGGGTTTCCTCTACCCACCCACTTTTCTAAACCTTCTCCTTCCAAAACCAGCTTTTATTAATGGTCTACATAACTGGTTGTCTTCTAAGTATTATTGAAAAAATAAATAAGCCACATACTAAACTGATCAAGAAGCACAAAACTACCCAAGTAATTAAAATGTGAAGTGGGAGAAGGCTTGAATCAGTGATGTTTAGTATGTTTACACACACATTTTACTGACACTACCACGAAAATGTTCTGTCCTAACTAGAATGGCCTAGCTGTATTTCCCCCTAATTGGCCAAGTTTGCTCACTCACCACTGCAATTGATTGGTATGCATGGTAAATATAGAGCAATATAACCCTCACTCTGGTAGCTTTCCATAGAGCAGAATTCTTGATTTAACATAAAAATACCATTCATGGTAGGGACTAATCCAGCAAGGCAAGAGTCCCTGGTTTAACACTTTTAGTATATTAAAGAAAACCACTCACAAAAATAATTTCATTGTCTCTGAAACATTTTTCTGTATTTAAATGGTAGTGCAAATATTTTTTTCTAAGATGTTGGATTTAAAGTTCCCAATGGCACACAAAACTCTTTATGCAGAGTGTTGCAATTTTAAAGATTGGTTATTGTTTTTACATTTTTTTTAAACATACTGGTTTATACAGGGCTAATTTTTTTTTTTTTTTTTGAGATGAAGTTTCACTCTTGTTGCCCAGGCTGGAGTGCAGTGGCAGCCTTCGCCTCTCGGGTTCCAGTGATTCTCCTGCCTCAGCCTCCCAAGTAGCGAAGATTATAGGCATGTGCCACCATGCTTGTCTAATTTTGTATTTTTAGTAGAGATGAAGTTTCTCCATGTTGGTCAGGCTGGTCTCAAACTCCTGACCTCAGGTGATCCGCCCGCCTAGGCCTTCCAAAGTGTTGGGATTACAGGCTTGAGCCACCGTGCCCGGTGAATACTTGGCCAATTATTAAACCTATGTGATCATGTGTTGAGATCTGAACCTTGAACTCAATCCTTTTATCTTTTCTGGAACTGGCTTAAGTTTCAAAGAATCAACAGAAAAGAAAACCGTAGATGACAAACCACCTAAGCACACTTACCCTTAAACAATAAAAGTATGGTTTTTTTTTTTTTTTTTTAAGATTCATTCTTTGTGGGAGGAGGTTTTTTTACTTTTGTAAAATCTAGAATTTTCAGCTTTATCAAGATCCACTTATTTTCCATTAAAAAATTCCATTATTATAGCATTCTTTGAAAATCTTACATCTCCCTCAATCCTGGGTAAAGAAATACTGCTGTATTTTGCAGTGATTGAATTCTTCAAATCTGGCCAAGTAAAAAGAAACTGACTTAGGTTTCAGCTTTGTTCTCCAATCTTTAATATTTATTTTTATCCCATTAAGACTGTGATGTCAGCCGGGTGCGGTGGCTCATGCCTATAATACCAGCACTTTGGGAGTCCGAGGCAGGTGGTTCACCTGAGGTCAGGAGTTCAAGACCAGCCTGGCCAACATGGCAAAATCCCATCTCTACTAAAAATACAAAAATTAGCCAGCCATGGAGGTACATACCTGTAATCCCAGCTACTAGGGGGGCTGAGACAGGAGGATCGCTTGAACCTGGGAGGCGGAGATTTCAGTGAGCTGAGTGCAGCCTGGGTAACAGAGTGAGACTCCATCTCAAAAAAAAAAAAAAAAAAAAAAAAAAAAATGTGTTATCATCATGGCTATACCTATGTAGAGGTTTAATTCTGGATTCAGGCTCTGGGAAAATCCTAGCTTTTCCACTTCCTACCATTCTGTGCCTGTTCCCTTGACAGTTAAACTGGGGGGATGAAAAGTGTAGACCTTATAGGCTTGAGGTGTAGATCAGTGAGTTCATCCATGTATACTTAAACCAGGGCCTGACGGACTATAAGGCTTCAGTAATTGTTAGCGAGGGCCACTCTTCTGAACTGGCTGATGGCCTTTTCATCCAGTAATGCTAGATAAAATGATTGGTTTATACATGACAGGTATTCCTAGGGGAAATGCAGAGCCTACCTGGGATCGCACACACTCAAGTCAGTCATTGATATTTTGGCATTTATATACCTAAGTGCTGAAATTGGTTTCAGCCCCCGCCTTTTGGCATATATGTAAATAAGTCGTTCTTCCCCAGTTCTCTGTTTTACTTTTGGCCCCACCTGTTTCTGAGAATATCATCAGGTGAAGGGCAGCTATCAATATAGTCTCTTCTACCTTGCAAATGACCACTTACCCAGTTTAATTAATAGCTTAGCTTTTGGCAAATGGTAAAATACCATAATTAAATCTGTTTTACTATCATGTCTCTTGTAGGAGAAACAACCTAATAACACTGTGTAACTGTCAGCAGTCTGTGCTTAGGATGTATTCCGTAACTTGGAGCCTCACCTTCACTTCACTTCCTATCACCCTAGCAGCTCGTGACAGACCATCTCAGAGATTTATTATTTGCCTTTGTTTCTAGTCAACTGGAAATCAGCTAGATGATTTTAGTGGGTTTTTTTTTTTTTACTTTATTGTGTTTTTTCTTCTATTGTTATGACTAACAAAAAACTGCAAATTTATGCTTTTTTATTATTCTAAATATTTTAAAAATAATTTATTTCTCTGTACTGTTACTATGTCACTAACTCTAGTCCCTGGGGATTAAGGGAACTACATTTATCTTCACTCTTCAAACTTTTGTTTTTTTCCAGAACAAACTAAATCTACCAGACAGATTGGATGTGACTTTATTTTATACAAATAAATTCAGATCATCCAAGTTGTTTTACTAACTTACCTATTTGATGGTCTTAACCATTTAATTCTGCTTTACTTGGTGTAGATAAGGGGAGAGACGTACCTTCTAGAAGTGGGCTCTCTAGTGTTCTGGACTCCCTGGCATCTGTTTTCCTTCTATTTTTTTCCTAATTACTTTGGAAGTTAGCAATCCCCTGTTCCCTCTAGACATGTTGTTCCCTTCTGTGGAGGTGCCCTTTACTCCCAGCTGTCTTACCAGGAAAGTTGCTTTTTTGGGGGCCTCCCTTCCCAAAGCAGCCCTTTCATGTCTTAGAGTAGATGGCCACAACACAGACTGTAGCATGCTCCTTGCCATTCTTGTCTAACATCCCCTAGGATTGTGCTTCCTCAGAACATCATGTATCATTTCAATTTAGTGGTTGAACAAGTAGTCATGTACCACCTGAGCCACTTTTCTAATTAGGATGCATATATGTTGCCAGGTAGAGAAGAGTCATCCTAAACAAGAAGCAGGTATTTACCTGGTCTTCGTCCAAATGGAAATATTATTGAATCAGAGATTCATACTGGACTTCCTTTGTTCCCTTTCTGCTCCATGCTTCTGCCTTTTCTTTTTCTACACTCCAATGTGTAGAAAAATGTTCATTCTGATGAACTTGCCCAAGTGATCTACCATTTCCTACATGGTCAACAAGAGACCTTGAACCTGGCCATCTCTAGCATGAATTGCCCTTATTTCTTCTAATGCTCCAGCTGCTCCAGTTTCTCCTGGCCCTTCAGTTCCAGTTGCCGTTGTTCCCTCTGGCTCTTCAGTTCCAGCTGCTGGTACTTCCTCAGGTATTGGTGCTCTGGCTATTGCTCACTTCCCAGCCTCCCAAGTCCTATATGTTGGGGAAAATTGACTTCTGCTGCCAGATCTGGATCTGTCATTTCTTTTGATTGTTCTCAGAAATTACCGACACAAGGGGCTTAGTCCTCTAGCTTGGGGGGTCTTCCTTTTGGCTTTTGGTCTCTTCTGCAAATCTAATTCTGCCATCTTAGCTTCTTTAATGAGTTTTCTAATTGTTTTGTTCTTAATTCAATTAATTTTAAGCATTTGTGAATTGCTTGGTAGTGTACCAACCACTGATATTTTTCTCTTTGGCAGTTTTACTAATGCATTCCATGTATTCTAACTGCCTTAACGTCTGACTATAAGATCAAAGTAATTATGACAGCTTTCTATGATCATGAAACAATGGAAGGAGAAAGACTTTAGAGACTATCTAGTCCAGCCTCCTTATTTTGTGTTTAGAGAATCCAGACCAAGAAGGGTAAAATGAGTTGCCTAAGTCACATAGCTTATTGGTGGCAAGGCCAAACTTTGAATTTTGGTCTCCCTGATTTCACATCCAATGTTTTGATTCTTTGTGGTGAGGATTTAACTGTGTATTTACCACTATTGTCAGTCATAGCTGCAAACTTTCAAGTGAGGAATAAAGTGTCTAAGTGGTCCTTGCCAAGGAGCAATAGCATCACAGGGGCAATGGGACTCAGGGAACCACCTGATTATCGGGGGTGGGAGGGGGTTAGATTTTTTTTTTTAACAAATAATTGAAACACACCAAGTATTTTAAAGAACATGCTCTTGAAAAGGAGAGTTTCTTCCAGGAGGCGGAGGCTGCAGTGAGCTGAGATTGCGTCACTGCACTCCAGACTCGGTGACAGCGAGAGACTGTCTCCAGAAAAGAAAAAAAAAAAAGAGAGAGAGAGAGGGAGATAAAGAGAAAGAAAAGAGGTTCTCATGTTTTAGTATTCTACTGAATTACTTGAGATACTTTTAACAAAAGCATAGAGAATATACAGGCTCAGGGCTCAGGCCTTGCCTAGACCTGCAACCAGAATCTTGCAAGGTAGGGCCTGGATTTTAAGGTTTTCCAGGTAGTTCTGGTGTGCTTTATAGGAAAGAACCACTGCTGTGAAGTCTAGCAGTGTTTCTCAAAATGGGGCACCTATTTAAAAGTCAAGATTTCTGGGCCTCTTTCCCAGAACTACTATCTTAGAATTTATGGGGATGGAACCCATCTTTAAGCTCCCTTGTGAATGTTATATCCATTAAAATATGAAAAAACACTGCTCTAGAATATTTTAAGTCATTAACCAAAAAAGCCTAGAGCAGTGGCTTTCAAATGTATTTGTTCATGTCCCTTGGTAAGAATTACGTTTTACTTAATGATTCAGCAAATCCACATAACTAAAACAAAAGTTTCACAAATCAATATTTATCTTACCCAGTACAGTGAACTCTGATATTTTCCATTCGAATTCATCCTATTTCAATTTTTAAAGTAGGTAATCAAACCTCACTAAATTCATTTTTAAACTCATGGCTCACTATAGTTTGAAACACTGAGGATTGAGATGTGCTTGTTAATTCTACCTATCATAGATTTAAAACTTTTCTAATTCTTCTTTTTCTAGTTATTTTTGTAAGCCAGTAACACCTGTAAGGGAGGTCCACTTTTGTCACAGTCATACAGCACTGTCACTGTGTAAAAGTAGACTGCCTTCGTTCACTGGACATGGGAGATCTTGCCACCTCCATGATGAAGTCACTAATGGCTTTCAATCACAGTGCAAATGATAGAAAATTCAATTTCAACTAAATGAAGTTTAAAGCAGAGGGGAGGTCTTTCTCCCATGGAAGCAGCAATCCAAGGGTAGATAAGTTCAGGTGCTGTTGGATTACAGACTCAGAGAGTATCATCTGCATCCCCCCAAGCCTGCCTTTTCTGGGATGACTCCTGATGTGGCATATTCCTCCTTTCATGAGGGCAGCAGGCCCACGCCACACACTGCCAAGGTCGGCTGAGAAGAGGGACTCTTGCAGACTGAGCACACACTTCTTTGACCACATGTTCTCTCCTGATCCAGTCACTGGGGTCCAGACCCATTCCTGGAGCTGGGAGTCAGATCAAATCTCCGGCACACTACATGGCTGAGGATGAGGGAGGACTGATTTCCTAAAAAGAATTCGAAATACCTCTCCCCAACGGATGCAGGAGGAGAAGATACTAGGCAGCAAATGCAGATGTCATCTATTACAGGCCATCTATTTTCATGGTCTTTCTCTTTTCCCTCCTGTTTTCTTGTTTGTAATGAGTCTTTTCTTGCTGCTTTTCCCACCTACAGACACCAGTTTCTTGTCTTGAAGTTTCCAGTTTAAATCTTGTTGGAAGTAGCCACTGTCAAATGAAGTGCGAGACCCTCCAGAGAAATAACAGCATAAGTAATTAGAAAGAACTGATTAAAATTCACTACAGGAAAGAACTGGTTTTTTAATGAATAGAATGGAGTAATATTGAAGAGTTAACCAAACTACATAATGATTGCTAGCATTCAAATGTGTGGCAGTGGGCAAGCTTGTATAGTCTTTCTTGGAGTCCTTTAAATAGACTATGAGACTAAGTCTTTTCAGGAAGTATCTGAGTACAGTCAGTGTCCTAAAAATATCAAATGACCACAAATAGATGAAGAGTTATCAAAGTTAAGTACAAAACTTAAATCTGGCAAATAAAGCTCAGCTGATTCTATTGGCTGCCTTTCAGAATTACTTTATATACTATTTAATGTTTCCTCTTCCTTAAGCCTTCTATCATGAAGCAAAACAGACATTCTTTCTACCAGGGGGTTAGAAAGTAGATGATAGCTACTTAGTAAAGATAATGTTGATCCATTCAAATTGAGATTTTTTTCTACAGTCCAGCAGAGAGAAAGAATGGTACCTTTAAAAGTATCCTAATGATTCCGGGTCTACTTGGAAAAGATTTCAATGTAAATAAGCATTTCATACATAACAGACTGCATCT
The DNA here is from genome assembly GCF_009761245.1 of Sapajus apella. Classification (NCBI taxonomy): domain Eukaryota; kingdom Metazoa; phylum Chordata; class Mammalia; order Primates; family Cebidae; genus Sapajus; species Sapajus apella. The sequence goes on from NW_022436957.1 coordinate 26,207,170, forward strand.
TTTGTTTCCTCAGTAATAGAATCAAGTTCTCTACTTTGTCTTTGTCACAAATCACTCCCTAGTTTGTTAAGATGCACACTTTATATATGGTATGATGATGCTGGGTTTTGCATTTTGTGCTACCAACTAGCCTGCCTAGCTTTTAGATATTCTCTGCTCTCATGTGTGCTTAGAGAACCTATATTCCAAACATTTTTTGTAGTTTTGTTCTATAAAAATAATACAAAATAAGCACTCTAAGGTTTGTATTATTCTCCTAACTTGGTCTGTAATTTTGCATAAAACCTTTAAATCCTCTCAAAAATTTATTTTTCTCTAACAATATGCCCATTCATTTCTAATTTTCTAATTTCTATCTCTTAAAAGCTATAGCATTTTAATTGCTTATAGAAACTAATCAGTGTTTTATCCTTGATGGTGATTTCATTAAGTTCTTACTTTTTAAATGAAGTTTTTCATGTTTATTATTATATTTTGGTTTATAGTGTGGCTTGATCTAAGAACCCAGTCTACTGTTGAGAGCCTTAGTAAAAGAATTCCAGGAAATAATAACTTTGTCAAGGTAAGCATTTCTTCAAAAGTATACTTGCTATAAGAATGTTTTTTAAAAAATAAAAAGATTTCAAATTTCACTAAAAAGAAGCATCTTATGATATAATAGTTATTTGATACAATTTATAGAATCTTTTTCCCGGATAATTGAGGCCAACTCAAGTCTTTACCTTCCTGTGTTTCTTGCTCTGTGGTGGGTTGGAACAATAATACCCCAAAATTGACAGGCTGGAGGAGATTATAATGCATCTCAGTGACTTAAGTCATACTTCCCAATGGATGCTTTCTGTAATTGAACTATGCTTTCCAAATCTATCCCTGCTGTTTTCTACTGCCCATCAAAGAATGTTCTGGATGCTTTTGAGTTTTTAAGCATCTAGATTCAGGGAGAGAGAGAAAGTAGAAGACACACTAGCCCTTTATTGAACTCCTCTTCCACTTCGTTTACATGAAGAAGGCTAATAAAACTGCCTAATTTTCAGTCCTCATATAGATCCCTCTTCACATAAAGGAAGGGAGAGAGAATTTTTAAAATAGACAAGGAATTTTCTTTTTTTTTTTTTTTTTTTTTTTTTTGAGGCAGAGTTTCACTCATGTTACCCAGGCTGGAGTGCAATGGCGTGATCTCGGCTCACTGCAACCTCCGCCTCCTGGGTTCAGGCAATTCTCCTGCCTCAGCCTCCTGAGGAATTTTCTTTTAGCAAGATCAAGGCCAAGTTCTTCTAGCATCTAAAAGGAAGTCCCTTTTTTCTGTTTTTGTTTGTGTGTGTGTGTGTGTGTGTGTTTATCCCCTTTTGATTTGTCAATGGGATGCTTATGTCATTTTCTTCTAAAACTATTGTTGTAATCCCATTAGTTGCAGTAATCTGACCATTCCATCCCCCCACAATAACTTCAGACTTGTCCTGAATAAACATTTTCTATTCTGTTCTCTTCATCACCCTGCCCAACCCTCACTCTCACCTCTAGCTGCACTCCACTTCAAGAGATGCATGTTTTTCTCTCTGATGTCATTTTAGGCAGCTTTTACACTTTCTACCCACATCATGAAAATAAGATATTATGTACTAACTCACTATTGACTTTGTGGGATCTTCCCAGGTCATCTTTTGGGATGACCCTAGGTCCTTCAAATCCAAAAATATTTCCATAAATTATCTCCTATTATTTTTATGCATTGATTTTTTTAAGAAAGCTAGAAAACCTTGAGTTACAATTTTTAATTTACAGTTTGCATTAAAGTATTAAATCCTTTGGTTTGAATTTTCTTACAAAACCATAGTCACAGGAGATAAGAGGGAAAAGTGATCACTTTCTGTGGTTAGGTGATAAATGAGAATAGGGATGGGGAGGGGAAACATAGTTGTATTATTTTTGTGTATGTATTTTCTTGACTAGTTAACTTTAATCAGCCTTTATGTATAAATTTAGTGTTTAATATACTAACCACAAATGAGTTGGGTTTAACTCATTCTCAAGGAAGATTGGTAAGCACATATGTGTTTCATTTTGACCCGTTAACCTTTCTTCAGTTCACATTCCCTCCGTTCAATATATTTCCTAAATTTAGGCAACAGCTGTTTTATATAGAGCAATTCTGTGTTGCTTTATGTTTTTTTATTTTTTATTTTTTTTTTAGTCAGTGTCTTGTTCTGTTGTCCAGGCTGGAGTGCAGTGATGTGATCTCAGCTTACAATCTCTGCCTCCCAGGTTCAAGCAATTCTCTTGTCTCAGCCTCCCACGTAGCTGAGATAACAGGCATGCACCACCATGCCCAGCTAATTTTTGTATTTTTAGTAGAGATGGGGTTTTACCATGTTGGCCAGTTTGGTTTCGAACTCCTGACCTTAAGTGATCTGCCCACCTTGGCCTCCCAAAGTGCCGGGATTATAGGCATGAGCCACTCCACCCAGCCCTGTGTTGCTTTAATTTGGCATGTCTTTGAGCTCTTCTTTAGTGTCTACTAATTTCATGTTATTTGAATATGTGTGTGTATATATGTAAAATATATTATTAAGTCTTACGTGTTTTAAAACAGTTTTCTGGTTATGATCATTAGTTTATGATTTGGTATACTCTCTGATCTTTTATAGTTCATATGTCATTTTCATGGAATATAAAATAAACAGCACAGTTTTGGGCTAGGTTCTACATACAATACTTATTTATTGTGAAAATTAATATCTACATTGTCACTCTCTAATTACAGGATGTTGTGTCATTTAATTGTCTCTTTACCTTGCTACGTGGATGCCCTTTGAACTGTAAACATTTTGCCCTAATCTTTGTTCATGAACATGATTTCCTGTGCCATGAGACAGGAAAAGTATTTTTATTCATAATACAATAGGATTGCCTTTAAAGTCTTTGAATATTTTGTGATTTGTTGAGTTCTTTGGTTTGGTGGTTTTGTTTTAAACTGTTACACATTTCACTCGCTAACTGAAGTTCACAACTGTTTTAGTCCAAGACAGGCCTTCCACTTAGCACCTACTTCAGTGCAGTGAAACTTCGCTGGCTCCTTGACAATGTGAGAGAAGTTCAAAAGGCTGTTGAAGAAAAACGAGCTCTTTTTGGGACTATTGATTCATGGCTTATTTGGGTATGTTTAAATATAATGACTATATGGAGAATTGTTTCAGAAATTTTTCTAGACTGCCTTGCCTATTGTTTTCTACTAGCAGGTCAGGCTTTTTAATTAGTAGCATTATGAAGAAAACCACTCAAGAAGCAGCAGAAACATTTCAGCTTCCATTCAAGCAGCATTTTTGCCTACTTTCTCTTTATTTTTTCTTGTCTTATTTCAGTGAAAATGAAGGATAATTACCAAAACCATATCTCATTATCTATTATCTTTAGGATGAGTAATTCAGGCACCCTTTCTCTATTGTCTGTCATATACTCCTTTCCTACTAGCCATGTCTTAGAAGAAATAACTATTTAACAGGATAAAATACATAGAGTAATTGTTTTTTATTTTTGAAATGGAGTTTTGCTCTCGTTGCCCAGGCTGGAGTGCAGTGTGTGATCTCAGCTCACCGCAACCTCCATCTCCTAGGTTCAAGCGATTCTCCTGCCTCAGCCTCCCGAGTAGCTGGGATTACAGGCATGTGCCACCACACCGGGCTAATTTTTGTATTTTTAGTAGAGATGAAGTTTCTCCTTGTTGGTCAGGCTGGTCTTGAACTCCTGACCTTGTAATCCACCCGCCTCAGTCTCCCAAAGTGCTGGGATTACAAGCGTGAGCCCCTGCACCTGGCTGAATACCTAGAGTACTTTTATCTTTTGCTTTCAACATTACACAACTGTCTCTTGTATAATCAAGCCATAATATGAAACTAAATCATAGTGAGAATTTCTTTTTTTTTTTTTTATGACATTGCTTTTATTTCAAAAATAATATATACATAGACAATTTAAAAATTACAGACAAGCCAAAGAAAATGTTGTTACACAAATGCAATGTTACAATGACTTGTATTTCGAATCTTTTTGCCTACACTGAACATGCAGCAATTATCAACCTATGGCCAATCTTGTTTTTGCTATACTCACATATGCTTTCTCCCCACAGATAATTTTAAAACAAATGCAAGACATTTCATTTTATTTGTAAATATTTTAGTAAGTATGTGATGATCTTTTTCAACATTCAAGGGAACGTCAAGGAAATATTGTCCCCACTCTCACTTGCCAGATCCACAGAGCAGGTCTTTCAGAACCAATATCAGCAAGAGGCACCTACTTCACCTCTCCATGTGCTTGGCCAGGGCAGAATGTGCTTTGTGTTCATGACCAGCCATTTTCACATGTGTCAGTCACAGTTGAATGAGTATCTTTGACAATTGCATCGAACCAGAGTAAGGCAAGATGTGGGAACTGTTAGCTGCAGGAGACTCAAGGGAGCACGTTTTGGCTATATCCCCAGTGGATGTTGTTTATCAACTTTTGTTCCTTTCCTACCTCTTACTGCTTCCATGTAAAAGAAGGTAGCAATGCCTCCAGTTCAGGCATGTGGGTATACCTGAGAAAGAAAGTTTAAAACCTGTGAGTGGAGACAGCATAATGCAAATTGTTATTTAAACAACAAAAGCAACAACGAAAAAACCAGAGATGACAACAACACAGGATTATCTAATATCCTTATGAAGCAGATATTTCAATTTATTTCATCTTGCCAAATTTAATAAGAGTCTGCGTTTTTTAAACATAATAGGTGAAAACAAAACTGATTTTTTGTTTATCCATCAAGTAACTGGAATTGTGCTGATAAGGTAGCCACTAGCCTCATTTGACTATTGAGCACTTGAAACATGATCAAATTGAGGTTTGCTGTAAGCATGGAATATACACCAGATTTCAAAGACTTAGTACAGAAAAAAGAAGGTAAAATGTCTCAATAATATTTACACTAATTATATGTTGAAATGATATTTTGGATATGTTGGGTTTAATAAAATATACAGTATTAAGATTAATTCTACCTGTTTCTTTTTATGCTTTCAGTATAGCAACTAGAAAATTTAAAGTTACATATGTGGCTCACATTTTATTTCTGTTGGACACTGCTGTAAACTAGAAAACTAGATAAATGAAATGTTCCATTCTTTTGCTTTATGTGCTCTGCTGATTATAACCCTTAACAATATGTAAATTAAATTCCAAATAAGTACAAATTTAACCTGTCTTTTTTATTCTGTTTAGAGTTTGACAGGAGGAGTCAATGGAGGTGTCCACTGTACAGATGTGACAAATGCAAGTAGGACTATGCTTTTCAACATTCATTCTTTGGAATGGGATAAACAGCTCTGCGAGTGAGTTCTGTTTTGCTCTAAATATAATTTTCCCAATATATTACCTATTTATAACCAAAATCATACTATTTTCAGATGTCAGTGGAGCACCAAAATTTAACTGTTGCTATTTCAACTACAATATACAAATCTATGTTGTGCGTTTTTTAAAGAGAGACTATTGCTTATATAATAAACAGGCCAAATTAATTATTCTTCATGGAAGATTAGGTTCCTTTATAAAAGTACTTTGTTTTCTGTGTGCTTTCTAATTTTTATTGATTGGCTTGCGTAAAGTTAGAACGTTAAATATCTAAGAATACAACTATATTCTGTTGGCTTATGTTATTTATTACTATCCAACTCCATGCTCAAAAACATCCATTTCTAATTGTTATTGATACTTTTTGCATTTAAATACATATAAATGTTTCTAGATGTCTATTCAAAATAGTGTTAAATACCCAATCTTATTGTTTTTTAGATTTTTTGGAATTCCAATGGAAATTCTTCCAAATGTCCGGAGTTCTTCTGAGATCTATGGCCTAATGGTAAAAAAAAAAAAAAAAACCAACCTAATAATTAAAGTTTTTTTATTAGAAAAAAACTTGACTATTCATTATTCAAAAGTCAGCTGTTTTGTTTTGTAACTTAAAAACTTTAAAGTCCTTCTTACCAATGGATTTGGCATTTATAAACTTATTTATAAACTTCAATTGGTTTTTCTTTGAGTATTATTATTTTTAAAGAATTAATGGGATACTCTAACTTGGCATGAGCCAATTTATTCTTTGAATCCAAATAACTGTTTAGTAGTTGTGGTGTCTGCTTTTAATTTAGAGGAGAGACTGTACATTTAGTAATGTTATTTTTCCTGTTGAATCTCTTTTATAGCCAAACTATGTTATATATTAGATTCTTTGTCAGCATGAGCAAAATTTAGCAAAGAAACTGAAAGCAAAGAGTATGTTTCTGATTTGAGATTGCTAATTAAACTGGTTTCTGTAATGGACATTTTTACTTTTTATTTCATTGAAATCCAGTAAAAACATGGTTTCAGCAAAAAGTGTGCTTAGCATCACTAAGGGTCTGTGATTAAACATCAGGAATGAAAACCTCTAGGAGGAATTGCACTGGTGTTTGAGCACAAAAATCTGGAATTTATGATAAGACTCAGGAATAAGTGTGATAAATTACAAAAAGCATTACTTAGACATTTCATGAAAGATGAGAAACTTCCCTTATAAAGTGAATGATACAGATGAACACTAAGTGCTCTGGATAAAGCTTGAGCAAGAATTTTTAACTGTTTCATTTATAATAAAGCTTTTTAAGGCAACAGAATTTCCTTAAGGGAAGCATAGTCACTGCTTATCTTCAGCAAAAGTGCTTTGATCATTTCATAGCTGTCTGCAAACTGACTTGGGTCAAGGAAAAAGAAACTATGCTTGAGAAATAGTTTCAGAGGATGGTTAGAAAAAAAACGTTGAACTGGCCTAGTTTTCTCTTGCATTTAAAATATTATGCTTCTATCCTTCTTTTTCCCCCTTGCTGACTATAGAAAATCTCTCATAGCCTGGTGAGTAGGTTGCCCACCAATTATGTACCCATTCATTTGGAAAAGATACAGTGCACTTCCATTTATTTGTAGACACAAGCAGAAGTCCATTTACTAAACATATATATCTGGAATATCCTTGATCTTCCAAATTATTATAAGCTCTGGTCAGGTTTTAATTAAAAAAAATTAGTCTTGTTTCTTTTTTAAGAGTAATGTTCTAAAATAAAAGACTAAGGTAGTTTCCTGGAATGAGAGATTCTGATATTCTCATAAAGTACAACTGTGATGTGCTTTGGGCCTTAGCATAATAGGGCGATTAGATATAGTTTGAAATGTCTATTTTAAATGATATCTTGATTACTTTTCCAGACCAGTTAGGTGGAAATGCACTGTTACTTTTTCTGCATGCTTCATCAAGGATGCTCCAGGAGGAGCATCAGAAGTCCCTCCCTGTGAAGAAAAAAAGAGCACTTTATGTGCCTGAACACACATAGTAGTAGATCCTGTTGATAGTTTGTTAATTTTGAAAGCATAAGCAAAAACTTCTTGTAATATTTAAATATATCAAGATATATAGCCTCTAGGTTTCCTATAGATGTACTTTAAGCCTTTTGAGAAATTTACCCTTTACTTAATATCCAGATCCAGATTTTCAAATAATATATACAGTAAATAAAGATAACAGATTTTGAATTAACTGGAAAACATGAAAGAAATAAAATGATACCAGCTATCTAGAGGACATTTTCTATTTTGTAGAGGGTTTCTACATGTATGTTATTATTTCCTCATTATCATAGCCATGTAAGGTGGATTCTGTTCTTGCCCTCACTTTAACAGACAGGATATCTAAACCTCCCAGAGCCTGGGAAACTTGCTCATACATGGCAGACCAACAAGTCAGGTTCAAAGCTGTAGTTTGGTGCTCTTCCTAGTACATCACCCCTACTTCAGGGATCAAATTTCTTAGTTTTCTTAATTCCTTAATATCATTAAATATTGCTTTGAGTTAGCGTGCTTTTTTAAAAATTAAGTTTGTAAAGTCTACAATCAGCCACTTAAATCTCATTTTTCTTACTAGAATTCTGGCCATCACGATCAAAATAAAAACCAGTATTTATGACATAAATTAACTGTTGCTTATCAAAATTTGAAGACAGATGTTTGCTGTGAACAAATAATATCCAATACCTGAAAACTCTTATGTTCAGAGCAGCTTGAGTAGAAAGAAAAGTTGCCAAAATATGGCCTTGCAAAATAAATGTTTCATACTGGTTTGATAGTGATTTCAAGAATATATTAGTCATTTCTTAATAATGGCAATAATAGCAAAGCACTAATGAACTTGGGCAATCATGTAGCCCAGTCTCCATTTTGTAGAGAAATAAAGTGATGTATTGAGAGGTTTCAGCGGACTGCTAGTGGATTAATACTAACTAACTAACCAAGAGCAGAGCCCACATTTACTGGCTCCTAGTCTAACATTTTGTATTCATTCTTCAGTGCCACATCTCTTCCTGTCATTCTAGGAATACTTGTAGTATCTGTCTCTGTATCATCTTTTAGTTGAAATACTTTCTTTGTCTTATCTGCCCACATCCTCTGGCACGTTGTTATTTGTGTTCACCCTTGTTGCAGAGTAGAGCCAAAATTTTGTGATTATTCATAATCTTTTTTTAAAATTTTTATTAGAAAGCTGGGGCCTTGGAAGGTGTGCCAATATCTGGGGTAAGTTTCATCACCAAGTATCTCCCGATCCCTACCCCTTTCCATGTTATGGCTTTCCTTCTCTTATTCCATCAGTCTGCCCCTTTTAAACTAGGGAAAACAAGTAAAAGTAGCAAAATTGGCTAATTCTTGTTCTTATGTGACATACTGTGGGCCATTGAGAATTTTTTGAATAAATTAATTTAACTTTCCCTTCCCATACTTATTCTCTTATATGTTAACAAATGGTATTAACAAATGGGGAAAATGGCCAAATGGAGAAAATGTAAGAAATGTAGACAGTTCATTCCTTGATAAATAAAAAAGAAAAATAAGTCCCATGGCTCTTCTAAAGAGGAAATTAATACTATTTTATTAGTCAGTGTTTTTTATTGTCATTTATACTTTCAGTGTTTAGGGGACCAGTCTGCTGCATTGGTGGGACAAATGTGCTTCCAGAATGGACAAGCCAAAAATACGTGAGTTTAAGAAACAGACTTAAAAACCAATGCTGTTTTGTTTTTCCCACTTGGTGCTTTGAATGAGGAAAAGCTTTTGAAGTTCATCCAGGATGAAAACCAATAGTTTAATAGCTCCAATATGTATATATACATTTACTATTTTTTAAATATCTTTAAATAAAATATGTTATGCCATATATATGCACACTGATGACGCTTATAAAGACCTTAATTTGTAAAATTAAGTTTTTTTATCCCAAAAACTAAATTTTGGTTCAAAGTATTCTTGCCTTTTTGGGGAGATTGGTGGGGTGGTGAGAGGGATGGGAAGAAGTGAGGAAGAGCCATAATATAAACCATAATTTTCAGCATATTAAGTCTTTCTCACTAACTGTAAAGTTATATTTTTGTGGAATTTTCAAGGTTATTTTCCTAGCACTGTGCTTTCTCTCCATTATCTGAAGTTTCTCCTTTGACAAGAAGCAGAAAGAATGATAGAAGTAGAGATTTGGTATATTTTTCTCTCAATCTCATCTTCTTACTACTCACACATGCAGAGTCTGGGACAAGCACCATATCTAAGAGTAATAAGAAGATGACTCTCACTTTACGATGAGAAAATGGATGTTCAAAGAGGTTATGTGCTTGCTAAGGTCATAGCCTTGACACAAAAGCAGAACCAGATCTCAAGCCCATACCTTCTGAGTCTGAATCTGGCACTCTTTCTTTCTGTTCCACCAATCACTATACTTATTTAAAGGTAAACTTTTAAATATTAAAAAAACTACCTGCCAATTATATGTATTCATGAACAAAAATGAATATGCCCCCAAAGCTGAAATAATACTGATAATTATAACACAAGCTCAGCCAGTGGCTATTGTGCTACATATAATGCTCCATGTGCTTGAAACACATTATACAATTTAATCCACATACAGATCCTGTCATTCCCATTTTATAGATCAGGAAACAGAATTAAAGAAAATAGTTTATGCAACAGCACACAACTAGTAAGTGGGAGATGCAATATTTGCACCTAGATCCATCTCATTCCTTAGCCAGGGTTCTTAACCTATGTAGTATACTGCCTCCTGTGTGGAAAAGATTTCTGTACAACTGGCAAGAGACTACATTTAGTTGTTCTTTTCTTGAGGATTTCCTAAATGTCTCATCAATTTTAACTTCAGTGATTAAGTTCTTCCTTTGTGAATAATGGAATGTGTAACATTTCTAGGTGAAACGTTTTCGTAGTCCAGCAGGGTCAGGGGCTCTCATGCGAAAGGGTGACATTATTTGTGTGAATTTTTTGAGGAGGAGGAATGTGGACATTCTTTGCAGGTCATGATAATATAAGGTGACATGACCAAGAGCATTTGAGTCAGCACAAGTCTAGAAACATTCTTGGAATCTGGGTTCCAGGCAGCTGAATCAAGAGTCAAGAGAAATAAAATAGAAAACTAGGTTATTTTTCTCTTTCTTTCCTCCTCTGCCAGAAACACTATTGCTAGTAAATCAAATGGTATTTATATTTTAGGTGCCTAGCACAGTACAATCAATCCTCTGTGTCTACAGGTTCCACATCTGTGGATTAAAAATATTCAGGGAAAAAAAACCATAAAAATATCAATACAACAGAAAAATACAAATTTTAAAATACAGCATAATAACTATTTACATAGCATTCATATTGTATTAGGTATTATAAGTAATCTAGAAATGATTTAAAATATACAGGAGAAGGATATATGTAGGTTACATGTAAATATGAAATATGACACCATTTTATACAAGGGACTTGAGGATCCTTAGATTTTGGTATCTGTTGGGGCAGTAGGGGCCCCTGGAACCAATGCCCAATCCCCCCGCAAGATACCAAGGGACGACTGTATGTGTAGCACATGATAAGTACCCAATACAATAGCCTGCTTTTCCTCTTCTCTACTCCCCTCCCCTCTAACATTATCAGTCACATCCTTAAGTGATGAATTTAAGTTAGGGAGGACTTGTTTGAGTACCCCTGCAGCTACTGCAGATTGGAAGAGGGAAATAGCAAATTGTTAGATCTTTGGTCTCATATTTATCTTCCTGAGGGAAAAGAACACAAGTACGCATTTAATCATATATAAATCAGAAGTTATGTGCCATGAGAAACTTTAAAGTAAAGCTGTTGGGTTTCAATGGGAGGAAAGAAAAATCATGAAAGATTGTCTAAGTAATGAGATGCTTTGAAAAATAAGCAGTATTGGAGGATACAGAGAACATTGAACAAGATACGTATGAGGAAATAGAAGACTTTGTTTAGAGAATGTAGAGAATGTTAAAGTAGGGAAGTGACAAAAAACACAAGGCTAGGATCATGTTGTGAAGCCCTATAATTCAGGCTAAGGAGCTTTTCTTGATAGGCAGTAGGAAACTTTTGATGGTTTATGAGCTAGTGTTCAGAGATGACTGGAGTTGTCAGTTTATAATACAGCAGTCTTGGGTGAAAGTGAGGAAAGACTAGAGGTCAACATGCCATGGAGGAAGCCACTATAGTATCCTGGTAATGAGCACATGGGCTCAGAAGGATGGGGACAGAGAGGGGGACCATGAGTGGATGTGCATGACACTGCAGAGGAGAAAGGGAAGGGAAGTAGGTATGTAATCTAGGTACCTGGACCCAATGGTTAGGCTTAGCCAATATAAGGAAAGGGTCTGAGTAGAATTTTTGTTCAGAGCATGTTTGTGGTACTGGCAGACTGTATGTTGCACACATTTGGAAATGTGGAATAAGTTTAGTATAACAGTGGCAATTTTTGTCCAGGTGCAATGGCTCATGCCTGTAATCCTATTTTGGGAGGCCAAGGCAGGTAGATCACTTGAGGTCAGGAGTTCGAGACCAGTCTGGCCAACATGGCAAAACCCTGTCTCTACTAAAAATACAAAAATTAGCTGGGTGTTGTGGCAAGTGCCTGTAATCTCAGCTACTCAGGAGGCTGAGGCATGAGAATTGCTTGAACTTGGGAGGTGGAGACTGCAGTAAGACAAGATTGTATCACTGCACTCCAACCTGGGTGAGTGAGTGAGACTGCCTCAAAAAAAAAAAAAAATGGAAATTTTGAATTTCCTCTAGATAGAGGGGGTTTTGAAGCAACAGAGGTAGATGAAATTACCAAGAAAAAATATACAAGTAAAGGAGATATTTAGAAGTAGCAGGCACTGGGATGGGGAAGTCAGAAAAACAATGCAGTTATTCATATTTTGTTATATTTATATGTGTGTGTATATACATGAGATAGGGTCTTGCTCTGTGCCCCAGGCTGGAGTGCAGTGGTGAGATATCAGTATACTACACCCTTGACCTCCTGGGCTTAAGCGATCTTCCCACCTCAGCCTCCTGAGTAGCTGGTACTACCAATGCATGCCACTACACTCTGCTAATTTTTAATTTTTTTTGTAGAGATGAGGTCTGACTATATTGCCCAGGCTGTCTCAAACTCCTGGGCTCAAGCAATCCTACTGCCTCACCCTCCCACACTACTGGGATTATAGGGATGAGCCACTGCACCTAGCCTGAAGTTATTCATTAGCGTGGAAATCCTGGGTAGAGATATTTATGAGGGAGGCATGCTCAGTAATACAAAACACTACTAAGAGGTCATGGAGGCTGAGAACCAAGAATGGACCATTATACATTGAAATTAGGTCTTCATATGGTGACTTTCAAGAATGCTCAAGATGGAAGCCTGGTTGCAAATGGTCAAAAGAGATGTAAGCAGGTAGAAAATCGAAAATAGGTGCTTTGCAAAAATACAGCCATACAGGAATGGTGAGAGAAGGACATGGTTTATGAGGTTAACAGGATTATGAAACATATTGGGAATTTTGTTTGATTTTGTTTGTAAGTTATGGTAAGACTAGAGAATGTTTCTTTGGAGTCTGAGCAGAGAACAGATGAAAGTTGTAAAATAAATGGGGGATAAGTGATAGGCAAGACCAAGTCCTAAGAGGTTAGAGAGATTGGGATTGAAAATTTAGTTAATTTCTCCCAACCTCAGCAGGGAGAAAATGACAGTCAGCTCAGAATTCAATGAAAAGCCCATCTCTGGTTCAGGGTGGGGGGAGAAATTATGGATGATTCTGATTTTTCTTTTAGCTTAGCTGTATTTTCCAATTTTTCTAGAACCTAAAAAAATTGATTATTTGAACATTAAATTTTATTTTTCTGAAAGAGCACCTAAGATAGCAGTCTCATCTGTCCTGGGGTGCTGACTGAGTGTGATAAAGTTTTTGACCTCCTTCACAGCTTTATCGGGGCAAACCCCCCTGCCCCTGTGTGCCATCTTTGTCACACCTCTCTGGGCTGCTCAGTCCTGATCTGATATGAAGGAGAGCAAGCAACCTTTACCTTTGCAGAAGTTAGAAAAGTAAAACATCTTTCTGGGATATTTGAACACAGTACAGTGTTCTGTGAGTACAGTGTATAGTGAGGAATGCAAGGTAGATCACATAAATGCTGAAAGCTCTATATATGCTTGATAACTGGGAAGAAAGAACAATAAAATTTAAGAGGAAAATGCTTTCCTATGTACTGCTTTAAAAGCTGTGGCCTAAATATAGCAAAGAAGTGTCTTCATATTTGTTAATATTCATTAATTGCTTATTAAGTATACTCACTTAAGAATTCACTTTTATTAAGCGCCTTGAGCCTTCTCATCAATTTTGCACTTTAAGACTCATATGCAACTGTTCAGCATAGTGTTTATACAGATGCTAAATTGGTACAGATTTCTCCTTTAAAAAGCACAAAATAGACAATTATCTTCCATTTTTATGAATATTTATCACAGTAGGTTAACTTGAAATATATAGCTTTTTCAGTGTGTGGCAATAAAAAGCTATAGTGATTTTGTGTTTTAGTTTGTAAATGTATTACCTGTACCTAGTGTTATTTGACAAGTGTCTTTACAAAATAAGATATTTATTAGTCCCATGCTCCTTGAATTTGTCACCTGCTCATCAAGCAGGCCAAGAATATATTTGAGTGAGAAGAGATAGACTATCCTAGGCTAATCCTTATTCAGAACAATGGTACCTGGAAAAATGTCAGAAAACAATTTCCCTTGGTTTTGTGTTTGTTGCACAATCAAAATGCAGCTGATGGGATCTGTTGAGTTAGTGCTGACCGGTAGTACCTTCTTCTGGGATCCTTCTGCCAACCCCTGGACTGAGCACTGTCATATCTCTCAATTGCTAGAATGTCACCTTGTTACCCCAACTCAGCCTAACTGTTCCTCTGTGACCCTTATGGATATCAGTTTGGGCCACTTACCTGCCTGGCACAAGTCAAAACTACCTATTAATGTCCAAGGGCCAGACTTGTTGCAGAGTCCAAAGTTTATACTGATAAGGCTGCCACAAAATAAATTCAGTTCTTCTGTATCAGCCATGTTACATTTGGGCTCTGATTATCAAAGATAGGCCTTAAATTGCCTTCTCTTCCATGCTTTGGAAGCTACACCCAGCTTGTCCAGCTACACCCTTTCACACTCTGCATCTAGCTTCCCAACCCCACCAAAAGATAGTGGTGTTTCTCAGCTAAGCTGGCTGTCAGTCATGATGCTTCACTATGACATAACTTAGAATTTTTGTAATTCAGTGGTATTTTATAAATACAGCCCTGGTCTATGACTGACTAAACACTAAATACTATACCTGCATTTTTCCATTAAGATTGCGAGTACATTTCCTTCTAGGCTGATTTCTAAAGCATCATTCTGTGAAGAGATATGATTTTTGTTAACTTTAGGAACTTTTCTAAAACCGTAATATAATGACTTTTTTGTACTAAATTACATGTCAGTTTTGATCATTTGTATTATTAATGTTTCATTATTTGCTTTCAATAAAATTGTCTTACTATTCATTGTCCCTTGAACTATAGGTATGGAACAGGATGTTTCTTACTATGTAATACAGGCCATAAGGTTGGTTTTTTAAATTTAAAAATTGATAAAAGTCTTTAAGTTCATATAAATAATGCTTAGACATAATTTGCTATTAAATTACTTTTAGTCATTAGTTTTTACTTAATCTTTATCAGGGTTTAATTTAGAGCTCAGTACAAAATTTAAATGGATCTAATAAGAACCATTTTAGGTTCTTTGAAACTTATATGTGTGTTTTTAATTGTGTTGGTGGGAAATCTAGACTGAGACCTCTTCAAATTCTTAATGCAACTCTAATTTGAAACAAGGAATAATTTTCTTTTTTTTGAGACAAAGTCTCACGTTGTCACTGAGGCTGAGTGCAGTGGTACCATCTAAGCTCACTGCAACGTCTGCTGCCCAGGTTCAAGCAATTCTCCTGCATCAGCCTCTTGAGTAGCTGGGATTACAAGTGCCTGCCACTGTGCCTGGCTAGTTTTTGTAGTTTTAGTAGCGATGGGATTTCACTGTGCTGGCCAGGCTGGTCTTGAACTCCTGACCTCGTGATCCACCTGCCTCAGCCTCCCAAAGTGCTAGGATTACAGACATGAGCCACTGTGCCTGGCCATGTGTTTTTAATTCTGATCATTTTGACTATAAAGATTTATTTTTAAAAATTGCTTTATTGATTGCATTATTTTTTACCTATATCATTTTAAACATTTTAACTTTAAAAAAATGTTCTTATGTTATCTTTTCATTTTCTACTACTGAAATCTTTTTTTCTCCCCCTTTCCTACAGTGTGTATTTTCTGATCATGGCCTTCTCACCACAGTGGCTTACAAACTTGGCAGAGACAAACCGGTATATTATGCATTGGAAGTAAGTTCTTTTTAATCGATATGGATAATATGACAAACATTCAAAGCTAATGCAAATTTCAGTGTTTTCTAACACTTTTCTAATAACTCTTAATACAGAGGACTCAAAAAATTCTGCTTTCTTGGCATTTGATTGAGTGGAAGGAACCTGAGACTGATCTGGGTGTCAGGACTCACAGGAGACCTTGATTATATTGGTTCCTCAGTTCTTATGTCAATTAATTGTGTCACCTTAGACATATTACTTGACAGCTCTACAATGTAAAGGTTTTTTAAAATCTCTAAAGTTTAATCAGATTAAGGGGCTCTCTTACATTTCTTCCATCTTGAAAATTCTTTGTTTTTATAAATAAAATGCCTCAGTGTTCCAAAAAGAACCCCTGGGCACAAGAAGGCAGAACAACTCTCTTTACTTGTCTCCTCATAAAAATAAATTTTGTGTAACTTTTTTTTTTTTTTTTTTTTTGAGATGGAGCCTTGCTCTGTCTCCCAGGCTGGAGTGCAGTGGCATGATCTTGGCTCACTGCAATCTCCACCTCGCGGGTTCAAGCAATTCTTCTGCCTCCTGAGTAGCTGGGATTACAGGCATGTGCCACTATACCCAGCTAATTTTTTTATTTTTAGTAGAGACAGGGTTTCACCATGTTGGCCAGGCTGGTCTCGAACTCCTGACCTCATGATCTGCCTTCCTCAGCCTCCCAAAGTGCTGGAATTACAGGCGGGAGCCACCGCGCCCCACCTAACATTTTGATATAGAAAAGAAAGTGAGGAGATTTATGCCACTTATTACTCGAAACATTTGTTTCGAATGTGTTTGTATGTTATAGTAGGAATATGCCAGCCTAAGCCCATAGGATACGGTAAGTTTGTATTAGAAACATTTATTTATAAAGTCAAAAAAATAGTATTCTTTTTATAAAATTGGATACATTTCTTATAAGCATTTCTATATAATTAATTTTGAATTGGCTACCTTATAATACACAAGTATACAGTTGATCTGCAAACTTATTGAGGCTCATGTTTTAGAGTGCCTGATGATAATTTGGTGACAAGTTCAAGACTTCTGGCTAGAGTTAAAACATTTTATTAGTCATTATGCCTAGCACATGAAGAATATTAGTTTATTGATGTTTTTTCTCCCTTTTCCAACCCATAAGCATTATAATATCGACCCCCAACCCCTTTTCTATGGATGGAAGCATTGTGAAAACTTAGCCTGTATATTAAAGGTATCTTAACACTTCTTAGAACTTAAAATCCTACAACCCTTCTCCCTCTCTACTTTCCCTCTGTGGAAAGTGCATAGCACAACACTATGCACATAGAATATGCACTTGGTAAGTGTTACCTATAACATAATAATAATAATATGATTCTGCTTTCTTTTTCTTCTTGCACAGGAAACAATTAATGCTTTTTTTTGAGACAGAATCTTACTCTGTCGCCCAGGCTGGAGTGCAGTGGCACAATCTCAACTCACTGCAACATCTACCTCCTGGGTTCAAGTGATTCTCCTGCCTCAGCCTCCTGAGTAGCTAGGATTACAGGCATGTGCCACCACGCCCAGCTAATTTTTGTATTTTTAGTGGAGACAGGGTTTCACCATGTTGGTCACCCTGGTCTCGATCTCCTGACCTCGTGATCTGCCCACCTCGGCCTCTGAAAGTGCTGGGATTACAGGCGTGAGCCTCTGCGCTCGGCTAATTAGTGCTTTAGAATTACAGATGCCTTAGACCTGGGACAGGCTTCAGGGACAGTGGTCACCCGGTCTTAATTCCCCACCCAATATGAAAAGCCTTCTCCTGTCTGCTTACCAGTAGCCATCCTACTTCTGTCTGAAGACAGCACCCAAAATTGCTTCTTAATAACATCTCTGCTTTGGAACTACATTGGTTGTCAAAAGCGTTCCGACATTAGGAGGCTGCAGTCAGTTTCTCTGGGTCTTCCTCCTCCAGGGTAAACTGACCCAATACCTTGATCTCGTGTGGTTTCTGGATGCTTTATAGTTTTGAGCTCCTTTCATTGGGTGCATTGCAATTCATGTCATCCAGAATGGAGTATAATATTCTACATCTAATCTGACCTGCACTCAATCAATAGGGTGATTTGTGCCTCTCCTACCATAAGCACTGCTTTTGCTCCTCTAGCCTGAGAGTTCATTAATT
Organism: Sapajus apella; assembly: GCF_009761245.1. NCBI lineage: Eukaryota > Metazoa > Chordata > Mammalia > Primates > Cebidae > Sapajus > Sapajus apella. The sequence continues at coordinate 26,225,203 of NW_022436957.1, forward strand.
TAGACAAATAACCCCTTCATATTATTGGCCCTGGGAGCATATGCTAAAAAACCTAGCTCATTTTCAAATGAGTCATTGTTAAACCAAGTCTGCTCTGTTCTGTATTTGTGTAGTTTTTTTTGTTAGATCTAAATTCAGGTCTTTTGTTTCTTCCTGTTTAATTTTATAATAGTGATTTTAGCCTATTCCTATATAGTCTGAATTCATTTTCACTCTTTACTGTTACTCTTTCAGTTTTGTCTCATCTAGAGATTTAACAAGCATTTGCTTTATGATTTTGTTTCAATTTATGTAATGCTTTTAGATGCTTAGAATTGTAAAAGCTGAGAGGGACACTAGATCATCTGACAACATACTTAGTTACACCCTCCTATCCCCTTGTTTTACACATGAGGAAACTGAGATTAGAAAAGTGAAATTGGAGTCCCTTGGCCAAGTAACTTTTGACAGCATTAAGTAGCAAATGCAGGATGCAGATCCAGATGCTTGGACATGAAAGCCTTGATGCCTAGGTCACCCTGCTGTACCATTTCCTTTCTTGTAAGTCTGGAAGTTCTGGGCTCCAGTCTCCCAAGTCCAGCGTTGTCACTGCATCTAGCTTATGTCCCTTCCTTCATCTGCTAATCTAGCAGTCTCAGCACAACAACACCACACATACACATACTAATATGTTAACGGTGTAGTTAGAATTTTTTTTCTCTACGTTTTCTTAATTTTTTTTTTTTTTAATTTTTTTTTAAGGCTAGTCAAGTGAAGCAGTGGGAATGGAGAAGGAACAAAGAAATCTGTAACTGGTTGTGATCAATTAGTTGTAAACACCACTGCACTTGGACCAGCCCTTAATTGTTTTTACAATTAACAAACATTAAAAAAATTAAATTAAAACAAACCAAAAAACAAGGGTAGGAAATAATGCTAGACTGGTAAAACTTTTTATCAGTTAACTCATGCTAATTTCACTTGGTCATACTAATTCCTTTTTTTTGTAAATGTTTACATAGTATATATTTAATAATATTGTCTTTCATCTGATGGATTGTTGTTAGGCTTAGAAGTTGGAGATATGAAAATTTTAGTCTTTATGCTCTTTAAAACCTAAAACTATAGCTACCCATTTTCAGTCTTTTAGTGTTTTTTCATTCTTCCTCTGCTGATTTGGGAGCAATAAGATACATTTCTATGTTTTTATTTTGGTGATTTTTTTTTCTTTTGTGTGTAGCCTTAGATTGTTTGTTTATTTATTTGTTTGTTTGAGACAGAGCTTTGCTCTTGTTGCCCAGGTTGGAGTAGTGCAATGGTACAATCTCAGCTCACCACAACCTCCGCCTCACAGGTTCAAGTGATTCTCTAGCCTCAGCCTCCTGAGTAGCTGGGATTACAGGCGTGCACCACCATGCCAGTTTGATTTTGCATTTTTAGTAGAGATAGGGTTTCTCCATGTTGGTCAGGCTGGTCTTAAACTCCTGACCTCAGGTGATCCGCCGTCCTCTGCCTCCCAAAGTGCTGGGATTACAGGCATCAGCTACCGTACCCTGCATGATTTTTAAGATACTGTTTAACCGTATATATTTCTAAGAGTATACGTCATTGTTTGGTATTTTTAATCTTCCAACCATGATGAGGACCTTTAATATTTTACCCTACCACCTCCATCACCAATTGTGTTATTTTGCTAAAGCTTTCATTTCCCCCATTTTCTTAAACATGCAATAATTATTACTGTTTTCTTTGCAGTCCACAATAAATCATATTTATTGACTTATTTTATCTATTTCTGTGTCCAGTATCATTTCTTTGGTCTCACATCTTTTTTATTCCCACCTACTTTTTTTTTCTTTTTTGTTTCTTCTTTTTTTTTTTTTTTTTTTTTTTTTTTTTTGCTGAGGGGCATCCTTCTTCTATAGTTCTTTTACTGACAGTGTAGGATAGTAAGCCTATTCTTTTTAGGTTTGTCTTTATTTTGCCCTCACTCTGAGGATGAGTATAAAAGCCTACATTAATAATTATTTTTCCCACATCCCTTTTGGCCATTTTTGATGCTGATGAGACCTCTGCTGTCAATGTGTGGTTCATTTGTAGATAATCTAGTTTATTGTCTGGGAGTTTCTAACATTATCTCTTTATCATTGATGTTCTGTAGTTTTACTGTGATATGCCTGGGTTTGGATTTATTTTTATTTATCCTGTTAGGTACTTGGATCCAAGTCTGTCTTCAGATCTGGAAAATTCTCAGCAGTTACCTCTTCAAATATTGCTCCTCTACCATTACTTCCATCCTCTTCTGGAATTGATATTGGATGAATATTGGAACCTTTCAACCCATCATCCATGTCTCTTAACTGCCCTTTTATATTTTTTTAATCTCTTTGTTTCTCTGTGCTGCATCCCTGGTGAGTTTCTCAGTATCTACCTTCCATTTCCAAATTATCTCTTCAAAACAAACAAGACAAAACATAAAAGCCTTCTTTGTATTGTGAAATAGAAGACACATACAGACAAATGCATTAAATATCAATGTACAACTCGAAAAATTATTATAAAGACTCATATAACTTGTTCCTAGAATGCTACCAATCCCAAGAACCTCTATTTGCCCCGAGATCACAACCTCCTCCCTCTCCCTGAGATAAACATAAACTGACTTTTATCATAATCACTTCTTTACCTTTCTTTGTAGATTTAACACTTAAATGTACAACCCTGATCACCAGAGTTTAGTTTTGCATGTGTTTAATGTTTTATATATTAAAAATATAAAAGATAAGAGAGAGAGAGAGAGAGAGCATGTGCATGTATGTCTGACTCACTTAGTATGTATTTTTTGATCTGGCTTCTTTCAACATTATGTTTGTGAGATTCATCCACAGTATTAGATATAGCTGTTGTTTTCATTCCTTCTCATTGCCATATGAAATTATTGAAATTTAGTATTTATTCAGCTATTGATGACATTCGAGTGGTTTTCAGTATTTGGCTATTATGAAAAATGCTGCTATGAACATTTTTGTATACGTCTTCTGATATAAATGTATTCACCTTTCTGTAGGAGTAGAATTTTTAGCCCATAGATTGTGTGTATCTTCACTTTGAGTAGATAATGCAAACCATTTTCCGTGGTAGATGTATCAAGTTATACTCCTACCATCAGTGTGGGGGAGTGCTAATGTACTCATCATCTCTATCTTGTCTAGCATTTACCGCATCTATTACATTTTTCATCTTATTTAATTTTTTTTTTTTTTTTGGGACGGAGTTTCGCTCTTGTTACCCAGGCTGGAGTGCAATGGCGCGATCTCGGCTCACCGCACCCTCCGCCTCCCGGGTTCAGGCAATTCTCCTGCCCCAGCCTCCTGAGTCGCTGGGATTACAGGCACGCGCCACCATGCCCAGCTAATTTTTTGTATTTTTAGTAGAGACGGGGTTTCACCATGTTGACCAGGATGGTCTCGATCTCTTGACCTCGTGATCCACCCGCC
>NW_022436957.1:26229078-26251646 GCF_009761245.1 Sapajus apella
CCTCCCAGGTTCAAGCAATTTTCCTGCCTCAGCATCCTGAGTAACTGGGATTACAGGCATAAGCCACCACGCCTGGCTAATTTTGTATTTTTAGTAGAGACGGGGTTTCTCCATGTTGTTCAGGCTGGTCTTGAACTCCCAACCTCAAGCGATCTGTCTGCCTCAGCCTCCCAAAGTGCTGGGATTGCAGGCGTGAGCCACTGTGTCTAGCTAATATTTTTATTTCTATGATTTTTATTTGGTTATTTTTCACATCTACCTAATTTCAGTTTTCTTTTGATTCATAGTTTCATGTTTGTTTTTAAAATGGAAGTCATTTTCTAATTTATCTCTGAATACTTAAAGCATATGTCTTTTAAAATATGTGTTAGACGGGAATGAACCCTAGTCCAGCTATTAAGTTTTGTTGGATTTCTTAATACAAGATTTCTTCGTATAGATTAGAATTGTCACTTCCAGCCTTGTCTTCCATTAAGCCATAACCTCAGACAGCAAATACACAGTTGCTTTTTTTTCTAGCATCTCTACACAAGTAAGAGAGCGCCACCTAGCCCCTGGCTTCCAGCATTGACCTGGATTCTATTTCCTTTGTCTTGCACAAAGCATTTTGGATCACTTTCTTCTGTAGGAAGCAGTTCCCAGCCACCACTTCCACTCCCTGACACATATAGAAAAATAAATCAGAAGCCATCATGCTTGTGGCTTCAGTCCTGTTTGGTTATGTATTTCCGTGTCTGTCCACATACATGTTATTCTGTATTTGAGTCAGCATGTGTTGTTTCGGTTTTCTCTTGTGTCGGTTATCCTCCGTGGTTAGACCAAAGGGGATTTTTGCAGTAGAGACTCATTATTTTGGCTCATGTAAGCATCTGTGTCTTCTTTTTCGTCACCAAGAGAACTCTTTTTCTCTCTCTGAAGCCCCTGGCAGGTGATACTAAGGCCTGATATGTTTCTCCTTTCCCTTGTTCCTCTTCTTTTTCCAAATATTGTTTCACAAAACAAAAATCTTTTTGGGAACTTTTAATATGATATGAAATTGAGCTTACTTATCACTTGTCTATGTTGTTTACCACTCTATTCCAGCAGGCTGGCAGATAATATATACCGATTAAATATTGTTTAAATACTGAATCCTATGTTATGCCATTCTTTTTCTTTTTAAATATGAGCTTCAAAGAGGGTTCCCTATATCACCTCACTGGTTTCTTTAAATGTTTCTTCCCCTGTCTCTTCTTTGGTATGGCTTATGATTTTGGCATTAAGATTTCCTTTTTAGAGTTTTTCATCCTTCTTGAGCTAAATACCAATTTTAGGTATAAGCCTATGTAGTAGATATCTATTGCTGTGTAACAGGATTACAACAAACTTAAGTAGCATAAAACAACACATTTATTGTTTCTCAGTACCCGTGGGTTCAGAATCCAGGCACAGCTTAGCTGGATACCCTGCTCAGAGTCTCACAGGGCTGCAGTCAAGGTGTGGACTGAGGCTGTGCTGTCATCTGGGGTTTAATCTGCTTCCAGGCTCATTCAGGTTATTGGCAAAATTCAGTTCCTTGTGGTTATAGGACTGAGGACTTCAGTTTCTTGTTACCTGTCAGATGGAAGCCACCCTCAGCTCCTAGGGCTACCTGCAGTTCCCTGCTACATGAGGGACCCCCAATGCCACTTTGTTTCCTTAAAGTCAGGAAGGGAGGGAATATATCCAGCAAGACAGGCAAAATAAATCATGTAATGTAAGCATGTACACATCACCACAAATATCCTATCACTTTTGACATGTACTGTTGGGTGGAAGAAAGTCACAGACATCACCACACTCAAGAGGAGGGGATTACACAAGGGTGTGAACATCAGGAGGCAGGGATCACGGGAGCCACTTTAACTACAAGTCTATCTGCCACAGCATGTAAACATTGTTTATGAACTTTTATAATGTTCTTTCTTGAAAAGTATACTTTCTGAACAATAAATGCTTTTTATTTTATTTTATTTATTTATTTGACGGAGCTTCGCTCTTGTTGCCCAGGCTAGAGTGCAGTGATCTTGGCTCACTGCAACCTCTGCCTCCTAGGTTCAAGCGATTCTCCTGCCTCAGCCTCCCGAGTAGCTGGGATTACAGGCATGCACCACCACACCCAGATAATTTTGTATTTTTAGTGGAGATGGGGTTTCTCCATATTTGTTCAGGCTGGTCTCAAACTCCGGACCTCAGGTGATCTGCCCGGCTCGGCCTCCCAAAGTGCTGGGATTACAGGCGTGAGCCACCAAGCCCAGCCAAATGCTTTTAATTTTAATTCCCCAACTTACTACTGAAGTATTAATGAAATCTATTACATTTCAAAATAATGTTGCCCCAATTCAACTCTTTTGCCTTTCTCTATGTGATTAAAAATGCTATAGAGTTAGACACTGCATTTGTAATCTAATATATACAAATTAATTACACTATAAATTATATACATATAGATACATAGTACTGTAATATACAGAAAACTCTGCTACACCTGATAGATGATTATAAGCAATTTAGGGTAATCTTTATTTTACATGATTTTTCTTCATACTTACCAATTTTCACCCTAACTGCCTTGTAAGCTACAATTCTACTGCATCCTGAAATATCCTGCTTTATTTTTATACTGTTTGTGGCAGTGGCATTCATGTTAAGGAGCTTTTGAAGAAAAGTGTGCCTGCTGTGACATTACATCAGATCTACTTGATTATTTTTAATTCAATCTTCCTATAGCCTATTTCTTAGCCTTTTACTTTCTAGGCTACATGTCTAGTTTTAAAATAATTTATTCCTCTTGCCCTGTTACAATTTATTCTTTACTCCCTCTTGCTTTCGTTGCATCTCCCTTAGTGGACAACTATTAGGCTTGCATGCATCTTTTCCAGGGAGTCATAACATAAAACAAGGGCTGATTCAAATTTGTAGGTGATGCACTGAAGTACTGGGTCTTCATACTTAGGATGTAATTTATGGTAACTTAATTGATAACAAGTAGACAGTCACCTTCTATTTATCATTGTAGTTTTTTGTTGCTATACTCTTTTGCTGTCCAGTTTTAAAGCATTATACCATCTTCCATTTTATTTCCTACCTCTGAATTCAGAAGACCACGTCTTTTGTGAATTTAGAGGTATCTCTCATTTTTATTAATTTCCTTAAAAGCTAAATCATACCATGTATTATATCCTGACAGCAAAATTATTTACTTCTTTCAGATAAGTGTTTTTATCTAACTTTTATTGTGTTATATTGAATCTATATTTTCAATCACAACAAAACGCTTCCATATATTCCTGATGACAAAAATTAAAACAGTTATCTACTGGAGCTTTAACAGTGACTATGTATTTTTTTTCTTTTGTTTTAATCTAAATAATACTATGATTCTCAACCAGTTATCTCTAATCAAAATTTTGATTTCCCTCTTGCTAAAATTATATTGTTTCCTCTTAAAAACATGGCATAAGCATGTAACATCCTATCTTTTTCAATGGGAATGAGGCATATCAGCATTTGGTTTCCTGGAGTATAAAGTCCCACCAGTTGAGCCCCAAAATCACTTTACTAGACTTCTAGCACAGTGGCTTCTAAAAATTCGTAGTTTACTTGCCTAAAACTATTATGTATGCATTTCTTGGTTAGATGCCATTTAAGGACAGTGTCTTTGAGAGTAAAAGGAGGAGGGACACTTGTTTTTGTTTTTGTTTTTCAATTAGGTCTAGAAATATGCTGCACATGGCAGCTGTGGCCACATGCAGCTATTGAGCACTGGAAATGTACCTAGTCTGAATTGAGATGTGCTTGAAGTGTGAAGTACATACCAGATTTCAAAGATAGCCAAAAAACCAAAATATCTCAATAATTTAATATTGATTTCATATTGAAATTATATTTTTAATATACTGGGTTAAAGAAAATCTTAATTTTACCTTCCTTTTACCTCTTTAATGTGGCAAAAATGTAAATTACATATGTTACTCACTTTCTATTTCTATTGGATGGCATTGGTCTAGAAAATCTTACATATTTACTAGTATTTGGCAGCTGCTGTCTCTGAATTATCTGTTTCCAAAGAAAATTTGAGAGTCTCTTTAAACCAAAATTTTACATAGTTCTCTTGAATGATCCCACTAAGTACTTAAATATGTAAATGTATCAAACTTAAGAAGTACCAAGCTTTTTAAGGCAGGGAATGAGGCGTGTTAGAGTCCCTTGTAAGATATTTGTTGAATTGTTTTTGTCCCATTTTTTAAAGCCTTGTCATATTTACACAGATATGTCAGATCTGTTCCTCAAATACTTTTTATGGTTAAAAAGCCATTTTATATATGTAGAGTTACAGAGTACTATATGTATCTCTACATATATAAAAATGTATAAACAGAACAATTTTGTCATTCTACAGCTTTGCAGCAACATAGTAACTTTTCATAGAAGCTGTGAATGATGGAATATATCAGCATATTCATTCTCTAGTTTACTTACATCTTTGACAACTGACAACAAGAGGGCATGACCATTTGTAATTCAGTTAATAGAACTGGGCACAGGTCCCTACATTTAATATCACTGACATTTGGTTTGGAGTGACTCTGTGGAAGTAATTTACATTAATAATCTAGATGAATGAAATATCAGAGCTAAAAAAATTTTCTTGGAATTCCTAATGGTTTGTGCTGATACTTTTTTTTTTCCTTCAGGTTCTTTTTATAATAGCTTTATAGAGATATAATTCATATTCCACACAATTTACCCTTTTAAAGTATACAGTCCAATGGTTTATAGTAATACTATATTTACAGATTTTTACAACCATCACCACAATCTGACTTTAGAACATTGTCATCACTCCAAAAAGAACCCCATAACCACACCCATCCCCCAGCCCTAGGCAACCACTGAGCCACTTTCTGTCTCTATGGATTTGTCTGTTATAGACAGTTCATATGAATGGAATCATATAATATATGGTCTTTTGTGCCTGGCTTCTTTCATTTTGCATAATGTTTTCAATGCTCATCCATGTTGTAGCATGTATTAAGACATCATTCCTTTTCATAGTCCAATAGTACTCCATTGTGTAGACATACTATGTTTTATCTCTTCATCAGTAGTGGTATTTGGCTGATGCTTTTTTAATATTAAAAAAATTAATGAAGTCAATATTTACATTTAGTAAGACCCTTCACATATATTTTCATATTGAGCCTCACAGTAGTTAGTTAAGTGTTGTCATAGTCATCCTTTTATAGGTGAAGAAATGGAGGCTCAGAAAGCCTAAGTAACTTGCCTAAGATTACACAGCAATTAAGAACTAGAACTGGTATTCAAAGCCAGTTTATCCAATTCTGAAATATGTTTTTATTCTTATTGCCATAGCTCCTAGGCAATTTTATTCTAAAGAAAAATTATGGTCAGGTGTGGTGGCTCACACCTGTAATCCCAGTACTTTGGGAGGCCAAGACAGGAAGAACATGAGGTCAGGAGTTCAAGACCAGCCTAAGCAACATGCTGAAACCCCGCCTCTACTAAAAATATAAAAATTTGCTGGGTGTAGTAGCTCATGCTTGTAATTCCAACTACTCAGGAGACTGAGGCAGGAGAATTGCTTGCACCTGGGAGGTGGAGGTTGCAGTGAGCTGAGATCACGCCGCTGTACTCCAAAGACAAGAGCAAAACTCCATTTCAGGAAACAAGGAAAAAAAAAAAAAAGAAAAGAAAAGAAAGAAAAGAAAAATTACTTACTAGCTAGCTTCTTTGTTTTTTTTCTTGATTTCCTGTACTCTTAGGTATGGGAAACAGACTTGAAAAAACATTTAATGTGGCCTTTCCCAATAATTTTATGGACAATATGGCAATATATTCTAAGTGATAACATACCTCAGTAGCTTAGCAACAGATAGAAAATTGTTAAAGACGCAAACTGATCAACAGATCCATGTCCACCTATGGGGACAAATCCAAGGGTGTGCTGAAGGGCTCACTTCTTTTCCCACATCCCATGAAAAACATTTATTAGTGACTTAGACAAAACTATGTTTATATTAGAAGACCAAGTTTATCATATCTGTGGGAGTCCCAAAATGGAAACTGAATTCAGTCCTTCTGATTGTGTCATACACAGAAGATACGCTCAATAAAAACCTTTGGTAGTAATAAAATTTATTCTGTCCTGGATTCCTTTTTTTCTTTAGGGTTCTGTAGCTATAGCTGGTGCTGTTATTCGCTGGCTAAGAGACAATCTTGGAATTATAAAGACCTCAGAAGAGATTGGTGAGTATGTTCTAACAAAAGGTTAGAAAATCTAAAAAATGACACACACATTTCAGTGTTTTATCTCTGCAATCTGTAAATACTTATGCTTTTCCCCAAATGTATTCCATAAATTATATGCATCCCTATTATGAGTTTGACTTATACAAAAGACTATTTTGTGAAGATTTATAAAACGAGGAATTGACATAATTGGTGATGGTTATTGATAAACTGGCAATGTAGGGCATAAAAATTATCCAAGTATAAAATTGAACACTGGAGATTGCCAGAACCTGTAGATAGAGAAGTTGAGTTAAATTTATCTGATGAGAAAGAGCTTTAACTCCTAGATTAGAGTGAGCATTAAAACTCTGGTACTATAAGTATTATTATAGCTATTTTCAGTCTATAGCTAATTAGTTTGAACCTACCTACTCACTCTTTCATCCACTTAACTTTGCCTGAAGGTGAGACAATCAGAAATACATTTCAGATTAGGGACACACTAGAGGCCACTTTTTCATCTCCTATTCAGCAACCTTAAAAATAGTGGAAATGAGCTAGAATACCTTAAAGAAACGAATCCAGTTCCTTGATTTCTTGAGCTAGGCTGCATTTTAGTGGGGGGTATTTAATGTGGGATAAATTCATTTTTGTTGATCCTACCCTACTACTGTAGTTAGCAACATTTTGCTCTACCAATGAATTGGAAACCAAAATCCCTGTTCTAATTTTTCTAATTTCTAAAATAGGTATGCTTATTTGATAATACAGAATATTTGTGTAATTTTTGTTTTTCCTTTTTTTTAATGTTAGAAAAACTTGCTAAAGAAGTAGGTACTTCTTATGGCTGCTACTTTGTCCCAGCATTTTCAGGGTTATATGCACCTTATTGGGAGCCCAGTGCAAGAGGGTAAGTATTGAAAATATGGTGTGCTTTTGGGGATCTTGATATATTTACTAAAGCAGTTAATAACTAGTTAGTTTCTTATCTATTTTCAAATGATTTTAATGTGTTGGAGAAAACCTTTTGTTTTTGGAGAGTATAATTTCAGAAGCTTTAGCTCCAAGAAGTTATGAATTAGCTGACAGTAACCCCTGCCATATCCATATTCATGTTATTATCTTTTATCTTCAAGGTGTCTGCAAGTTGTATAGTGAAGGGATATCATCATAATGAATATTGATTCGTTTTATGATGCCATCATGTCTTCAAATGCATCATGAACTTTTTCTTTTTTTTTTTTCCCTAAAAAGTCAGCTTTATTGAAATATAATTCACACACCATATAACTCATCCACTTAAAGGGTAAAATTAAACAATACTGCTATAATCACAGAGTTGTGCAACCATCATGAACTTTTTCATATATGAATGCAGAATTGTGAAATATAAGGACTAGCGAGTTAATGATTATGTCTAGTTTTCTCTTCCTGAACATTTGTGTCTACCAAATTTGACCTTTTCATATTTGAGATATTTCAAGTTGATTGATACGTTTATACCATTCTAATCTGAAAATCTTTTTGCATATTTTTAGGATAATCTGCGGACTCACTCAGTTCACCAATAAATGCCATATTGCTTTTGCTGCATTAGAAGCTGTTTGTTTCCAAACTCGAGAGGTAACAAATATGGGCCTCTTTTCTTGTACTTAGTTCACTTTTATCACTCTTAAGTTACATGTTATTGCCCAAGATTATTTAGTACTGAAAATGTAGTTAATCAAATATTAAGCCTGCCTAAATACTAATCTAAATATAAGTAGGGGTTTCCCCCTTTTCTAGCTGTTATTACCTTCTAACTTACTGTTCCCTGTCAGGCACTGGGAATTTTATGGTTGTGGGGAGGTTGAATGATACACATTAGGCAAAGGAAAGAGCACAAACATAGGCATCAAGACAGAAAAACAGGGTGCAATATGGAGTTGTATAGCTTAGCTAAATATCAGGGTGAATACAGAGGTGTAGTGAGAGAAAATGTTGGCTGTGACCAGATCAAAGAGGGCCTAGAAGACCAGTATAAGAAGTGTCAGTTTATTCCATAGGCTCTTGGAAGCTCTTGAGACTTTCTGAGTGAAGGATTGCCATTTTCAGAGATGTTACTATGAAATAGAGTTATAGCATTAATTGCATTGGTTTATTTAAGATTTTGGATGCCATGAATCGGGACTGTGGAATTCCACTCAGTCATTTGCAGGTAGATGGAGGAATGACCAGCAACAAAATTCTTATGCAGCTACAAGCAGACATTCTGTATATTCCAGTAGGTCAGTAAGTCTTCATTCCTTTAAACTCCCGGAGTAATGTTTCTTATGGAGGAACTAGTTCTTTGGGCATATGTAACCACATAGATGTTGATGGAACTCTCTCCCCTCAGTGAAGCCCTCGATGCCTGAAACCACTGCACTGGGTGCTGCCATGGCAGCAGGGGCTGCAGAAGGAGTCGGCGTATGGAGTCTTGAACCCGAGGATTTGTCCGCCGTCACAATGGAGCGGTTTGAACCTCAGATTAATGCTGAGGGTACATTTAAAGAATGAAAGTTTTAGTGGTATACTGTGAAAACAACCTTAGTGCAAGGGAGTTTTGTTTTTCTGTTTAGTTAAAAGTTAAGGAACCAAGTAAAATTGTAAATGTTATCATTGCAGATTAGGCTACTAAGCATATTGGGCTTTACTGAATAAATGTGAGTGACAGAAATCGCTTCTTATCAAAAGAACTTCTAAAACCACTTTTTAAAAACTACTCACTTTTACTGTTTATGGTCCTTTAGTGTAGGAGAATAGTACTGCCACACTGTCAGGTGTAGCTAGTTAGAATAGCGGTTTTTAAAGTGAGAAGGAAGATATATCAGCCACTCACCCCTAATGTCTACACCAGATCATCTTTGGTGCCAGTGGCCCAGCTTTAGGACATAATTAGCTGGGTTAAGAGATATTCTGGTAATTTTTAAGCACAACAGGACTAACCTGATGAAGGCAGCAACAATTTAAGTAAGTGAACATTAGATAATGTGATTCACTGTGCTAACTATGCTAAGGCACAAGCTCTGGTCAGCACTTTTGCTAAAATGTAGTGATGCATCTCTTAAAGTAAATGTGATTAGAAAAATAAGGTTTTGCAGGCTGGGTGCAGTGGCTCAAGCCTGTAATCCCAGCACTTTGGGAGGCCGAGGCGGGTGGATCACGAGGTCAAGAGATCGAGACCATCCTGGTCAACACGGTGAAACCCCGTCTCTACTAAAAATACAAAAAATTAGCTGGGCATGGTGGCGCGTGCCTGTAATCCCAGCTACTCAGGAGGCTGAGGCAGGAGAATTGCCTGAACCCAGGAGGTGGAGGTTGCGGTGAGCCGAGATCGCGCCATTGCACTCCAGCCTGGGTAGCAAGAGTGAAACTCCGTCTCAAAAAAAAAAAAAAGAAAGAAAAATAAGGTTTTATATATTAGAATTGGTTTTATAACTTTTTAGAAAACTATGCATAAAATAGTTTCAGCCGGGAATGGTGATACGTGTCTACAGTCCAAGCTACTCAGGAGGATCTCTTGGGCCCAGGAGTTCAAGTCCAGCCTAGGCAACATAATGAGACCCCTGTCTCTTACCAAAAAAAAAAGCATCAAAGTGGATTTTGAGATATTGGGAATAAGGATTTTTGTTTGGTTTTACGGGAGACTGTGCCAGTGTTTCTCAATTTTATTCATTCTTTTAACATATATGAAAATGATTTAAAATACTAGTAATTTTATAGTCAGAGTATATCATATACCTTGATTTAGAAATGCGTTTCAACATCTGATATTCTGTCATTTTTAACTTTTGCGATACTGGATAAAATATGAAGTTCAAACAATTTTTCTACTTTTCAAAAAAAATCTACTTTTTAATAAGCAAAAAATGTCCAGAGCAATATATGGCCTCTAAATGGTAATCTTATTCTTAAAGCAAGGAAGTTCTATGCCAAGAGAACCATCTCTACTCTTAGAAGAGCCATCTTTGCTGGTGTTGAAGGCCTTAGCCTGGAGTGGATCAGTCATACCCTATTGTCCTCCCTCTCACCAGCCCTCATTCCTCCCCATAAACAAATGGGCACCTAGATATAGATAGTCCATTTTTCCAGCAAAGAGTTGTTTATAGCCAACCATAGGCCAGAGACTGTATTGATGTGGGGATATAGAGATGAATAAGACCTGATCTTCTTTTCTTTATTTTTTTTCTTTTTTTGAGATGGAGTTTTGCTCTTGTTGCCCAAACTGGAGTGCAATGGCGTGATCTCGGCTCACTGCAACTTCCGCTTCCCAGTTTTGAATGATTCTCCTGCCTCAGCTTCCCAAGTAGCTGGGATTACAGGCGTGTGCCACCACACCCAGCTAATTTTTTTGTATTTTTAGTAGAGATGGGATTTCACTATGTTAGCCAGGCTGGTCTTGAACTGCTGACCTCAGGTGATCCGCCCGCCTTGGACTCCCAAAGTACTGGGATTATAGGCATGAGTCACCATGCCCAAGCAAGGCCTTATCTTCTCATCTTCTTTTGCCCTTCAGAAGATTAAAGTATATTAGAAGCAGTAGACAAAACCATAAAAATTCACTGTGGTGGCTGACATCCTGGAGTATGTGTGAAAAGAGAGAGGGGGATAGAAATGGGGCACTGGAAAACTTTCTGAACTGAGTGATTCTTGAGCCTTGTCTCCTGGGTAATGTAGGGTTCGGGTGCTATGGAAAGTGTGGGAGGCTTGAGAGAAAGATAGCCCCATATGTGGTTCAGCATCCTTAGAAATACAGCGTCAAGCTCATTTTTGTTTAGTCTTTATGTTGTAGATTTCCACCTTTAAAAAATCTTGCTTTAAGATGCTGGGGTTGGGGGTAATGGGGCTGTGTCAGTAATCAACTCAAATCTTATGAGAAATCAGTATTTGTTAAATCCTCTGACTAAAATAAAAATATCTCCTTCTAATCTTCCCACATTATAGCATACCCTTTCCCTCATACCCTTTCCCAAAAAAAGAAGAGAAAACAGATCAAATGGGATTCCCCTTTCTAATTCATTACCACTTGTTTGTGAGTGGCCTAGTCTGCAGAGCAGGCAGTCTGTCTGCCAGTCTCCCTTTACCCTGCTGAATTTCCCCTACCCTGTTTTTGTTTGTTTGTTTGTTTTTGAGATCTAGTCTTACTCTGTCACCCAAGCTAGAGTGCAATGGTGTGATCTCAGCTCACCCTAACCTCTGCATTCCAGGTTCAAATTATCCTCCTGCTTCAGCCTCCCAGGTAGCTGGGTCTACAGGCAGGGTTTTACATTGCTCAGGTTGGTCTTGAACTTTTGAGCTCAAGCGATTCTCCCTCTTCACCCTCCCAAAGTGCTGGGATTACAGGCATGAGCCACCTCACCCAGCCTCCCCGTGTCCTGTTTCACTCCAACTTCCAAGCAAGCATCTCTTCCAGTCACTAGTAGTCACCAGCAACGATGTGCTTTCAAATCTGAGTCCTGGTAAAGCCCCACTGCAGTTTAATGTGTGCAATAATTTGTCGAGAATGTTGAGTGACCATAAGTATGGTATTTAGGATATCTCAGCAAATTACTTCTCATATGTGTTTTTTGTACCTTCTAATTCTAGAAAGTGAAATTCGTTATTCTACATGGAAGAAAGCTGTGATGAAGTCAATGGGTTGGGTTACAACCCAATCTCCAGAAAGTGGTAAAAATGTTTTTGTTTATTATTACCACATTTTCTTAGTATGTTAGTTATTTAAGTGTCTAGCCATTTATACATAGCCAGGCTACTCTGAAGAAAAGCATTATCATATGTCCAGAGATTCTAACATTTTGAAAACACTTTAAAGTTCTAAACACAAAATGTGAATTTTCAGGTTGATATATATACTTCAACTCTATCCTGCCATATCTTTTCTTATTAGGTTATTCCTGGTACTTCAATTGACAACTTAGTCTTCCAAGAATAAAATTATTTCTAGTTTCTTCTTAATGGAAAAAAAATCAAGTAGAGTCTTCATTTTTTTCTCACTCTCCTCTTACTTTACCTTTTTGGGGGGCTGTCTTTATGACCTGAACCAACTGAAAGCTGTATTAATTTCAGAAAATATTCTGCTACTTCCTAGGCTGATTTCAAGTACATGATGGGGATTCCTTTGGAATCAGAGAGGAAGAAAGAAATATGTCAAACATAGTAAATTAGAACTCTTATAAATATATTGGGAAATGCTCTTAGCAGAAAAAATAGTGGACTATTCTACCTTTCAACACTTAGGAAGGCGACGAGCTTAAGTAAACCATTTAGATTTAAACAGCCTTAAGATGCATAATATTATTATTTTTTGCTAAATGCAAGATGTGGAGCATAATGATTGGAACAATGGCAAATAATATATTGAAGCATATACTTTTTTTTTTTTTTTTTTTGAGACAGAGTTTCACTCTATCACCCAGGCTAGAGTGCAGTGGTGTGATCTTGGCTCACTGCAACCTCTGCCTCCCAGATTCAAATGAGTTTCCTGCCTCAGCCTCCCAAATAGCTGGGATTACATTTGCCCACCAACATGCCCAGCTAAATTTTTTGTATTTTTAGTAGAGACAGGGTCTCACCATGTTGGCCAGGCTGGTCTGGAATTTCTGACCTCAAGTGATCCGTCTGCCTCAGCCTCCCAACTCCCAAAGTGCTGGGATTACAGGCGTGAGCCATCGCACCCGGCTAAAGCACATACTTTAATGGAGAAGAGTTGACAAATGAAATAATACCTGCCTTCCAACCCCAAGGTGAATGTATCTGTTTTTTAGGAGAAGCTTTCAGAGCCATCTACTACCACAGATCACTGAGGTCTGTATTTTTAGGCCTGGATGTTTTTCTACTAAATAAGTTTAGTATCTTTTGTTGTGAGACTTAGCTTCCTTTTCCAAGATGGTAGCAAAGTTTTTCTTGCTAAGACTGTAATTTTGAGAGCCCCTTTACAGTTGAACTTCTCAAGCATAAGTAGTTTTCTAGCACAGTACTAGTTGCTGTGTGAGATGTAATAGATGTAAACCCAGACGTCTTTTCTAGTTGCCCTTAATTATTTGCTTATAAGAAATTGAGTTACATGATTTCTTTAACTAGCTGGATGTTTTAAAATGGCACAATCCTCCTGCCTTCCTCCCTCCAACCCCATGCCTTACACACACATACACAATTTTCCTCACTAGCAGTTGAGGATGTAATTCTCACTGCAAAATTCCCACAAAGTCAACTGATCATTTTCCCCTTGTTTGTGTACCTTACTATCAGTGAATTTAAAATGCCACGAAAAAATTGATAAAACAAGCAAAAATATGATTGCTCCTATTTCTACTATCAGTATTGATGATAAAAGTAATTTGATTTTTTGAGATTTTTATTTATTTTGTTTGTTTGTTTGTTGAGACAGAGTCTTGCTCTGTTGCCCAGGCTAGAGTGCAATTCGATCTTGGTTCACTGCCACCTCCACCTCCTGGGTTCAAATGATTCTCTTGCCTCCCAAGTAGCTGGGATTATAGGCACCCGCCACCTCGCCCGGCTAATTTTTGTATTTTTAGTAGAGACAGGGTTTCAACATCTTGGTCAGGCTGGTCTTGAATTCCTGATCTTGTGATCCATCCACCTTGGCCTCCCAAAGTGCTGGGATTATAGGCATGAGCCATGGCGCTTGGCCAGAGAGTTTTATATATTTTTTAAGAATTTTGTTTTTGTTTCAGTTAGGCTGCAGTGTATTTAGGCCAGTTTGAAAATGTTTTTTAAATAGATTTACGAAAAACACTCTAAAATGTAATATTTTAGGGGTCTCTAAGCTGTATAATAATCTTGGAATAGTAATCATCAGTTAATAAAATGCTAGTTGTATTCCTTTAAGCAATATAAGCTATATAACTGTATAATAAGTTATGTGATAATAGCAGTACAGATAGAATCCTATTTCAATACACTTGAAAGGATATTAGAACTGCTACCTGTATCTTATCTCATGGGAAGAATATTAGGCTTCCTTAAGTTCCAAAGCAGTTTGCCAATTTTGAAGCAATCATATTTATTTTCTTGTTTGTGACTATATTTGAATGCTTTGTAAACAATTTTTAACATTTCATATGTATTTAAAATATATTGTCAGAGGCTGGGCATGGTGGCTCATGCCTGTAATCCCAGCACTTTGGGAGGCCGAGGCCGGCGGATCACAAGGTCAAGAGATCGAGACCATCCTGACCAACATGGCGAAACCCCTGTCTCTAATAAAAATACAAAAATTAGCTGGGCTTGGTGGCGCATGCCTGTAGTCCCAGCTACTCGGGAGGCTGAGGCAGGAGAATCCCTTGAACCCAGGAGGCTGAGGTTCATTGAACTAAGATCGCGCTCCAGCCTGGTGACAGAGTGAGACTCTGTCTCAAAAAAAAAAAAAAAAGAAAAGAAAGAAAAAAGTAAATATATTGTCAGATGCATTTTGTTACATACTACATTCTATTTAAAAAATAAAATTGAACTAATATTTTAGCAAAAATAGGGTTTTAAATTCATCTTAGGACACTAATATAACTCTTGTCTTGTAGCCAAAGGACCTAGAATTTGAACTTGAACAGAATTATATAGATCATTTAGTATCTTTTCGGGAAGAATCAAGAAAGCTAAAATTAACAGCCTCCCAAAAAGTTATCCATAGGCTCTCTCTGGCTTTGCCAGTGGAAGGCTAATGTTGGTCTATATGTATTATGTTCTTGGCTGTGTGGCATGCTATCTGTATTGTTTGTAAACTGTCATAAGCCTTCAATACTGATTATATTTTTGATTTGAAGTAGTAACTCTTTGCTAGCTTTTATGAATATACTATTTTTTATAGCTTATTTTGTTTTGCTATCTTGTGATTCTTAACACAAATATTGTAATTATGTGTCTCTCTTTTGGTTTGCTTGACTGGAATTCTCTTCTGCTTGGATGACCACAGGTGACCCTAGTATCTTCTGTAGTCTGCCCTTGGGCTTTTTTATAGTGAGTAGCATGGTAATGTTAATCGGAGCAAGGTACATCTCAGGTTAGTTACTCTTTAAATTAGACAATTATATTAGTTAGCTTTAATGTTTTCGTGTATAACTTGGCAGAAATTTTTCAGTGTTTTTTATTCTTTCTATTGTCTAGGAAGCTGGAAAATCAACTTAAGGTCTAATTAGTTAGACTAATCTTTGGGTGCAGTTAGAAGTAAGAACTATGACTCTGCTTAACCTTTTTAAATTTTTAATGTGATGATTTCTTTGAGAGGGACTACATTCTGCTGTCAGCTACAGCAGTAAGCAAAAGTGAAAATACTAATGTTTAAATGAAAGGACTTCCAAATTGACTGCTGAAAGTTAAAGTATAATTTTGACATTAATTAAATTGTCTTTTAAATATGTATAAATTATTTTTCATACTCCTGAAAATTTGCTAAGCAAGTCTTAACATTGAATTCTGGCAAGACTTTCAGCCAGAGCATGTCAGCAGAGTTCCTGTAAAACTCTAAAACCAGGGAAGATTTATAGTTACTTTTATTTCAGTTAAAAGAATATATTTTATGAACTGAAGGTTTAAACATTATTGCTTAAATAAATTGGGGTTGAAATGAAAACAGAATTATTTTTCCACATTAACTTCTACCGAATACTTTTTAAAATAAAAGTAAAGTGGTTCAGCATGTTATGAAATATATTGCATAATCTTATTAATTTATGATAGCCATTTTTGGAAGCCACTCCTGATGATAGCTCAGTTTTTCTTAAAATTACTGGCTTAAATAGAAATGATGTTTCTTATTCTGCATGTTCCCATAAAATTGAAGCTTTAAAAAAAAATCTTCATGATTAGGGAAATAGTTAAATTCTCTCTTATTTAATAAGGTAATGACCTGAGTTCAAGACGTAAAATTTAAACTTTAGTGATACGAGAGGGAACATCTGTTTGTGAAGATCTGACAAACATTTATTTGGCTTGGCATTATCAGTTTAGTGCTATATATAAATGTGGAATGAAAGTTATTTACAGAAAATTATTTGCAGAACATTAGATTATCTTTTAATGAGAAAATTTCGGTTACTTGCATGAGAATTTAAAACTAGATTATCTTACTTTTTTCCATATTCTGAATGTTCAAACATATTCAGAATAAATTTGTTCAAATTGCCTGCTTCTGTACTAACAATACCTTAGTTTGGTATCAGTAAAAGAAGAAAACACTATGGAATACTACAGAAAATATTGTAAATATTGTTTCCAAAAATACAACCACTAGTCCAAATAAACTTATTTTTTCTTTGAATTACCTTACAAAGGACCTCTGTATACATAAATCTATGGGGAATCTGTTCTTTCTGCTTCTCAAGAATGTTTGGTGGAAGACTGTAAACATTCCCATGAGAACTGTAATTTAAATCTATAAAGAAACATATACATTGTTTTAGAAAAAGTTCTGTTACTTTTCATTATCCTGAGTATTTTGGGCTGCATAATGATGGTCTGGAAAAGTAAAGAAAAAAAAACATTGCAGCTGAAAATTTTGACTTTTTTCGTTTGTTTCTCCCTTGGTATTATGACATCATGAAAAGGCCTTGTCTCTATGAACATTGAGACATGTGGCATCTCTCTAAGCTAAAAGATGCGCTAAGTGTCCAGATTCTTAGGCTTCTAAAATGCATGTGGTCACTATATTTAGGTTCTCTTTTTGGTGACATACACTGCAATTTGAGAGGGCTGGAAATTGTTTGTCTTGGTAAACAATTAGCAACAGTGGCAATATTTGCTAATTTTGGAATTGGCCCTGTTATATTTGTTGCATTTTAATTGTGAGGCATGGTTTAGAAATCATATGGACTTTCTAGCTTCATAAATGATTGAATAGTCTTCATTGCTTTAACTCCTGAATTGTATGCACGTATTATTGACATATATGGTTTTTGTTCCCCATTTCAGGTATTCCATAAATACTACCAACTCATGGATTCCCAAGATTCAAGCTTTTTACATAATGAAAGAATCCAGCAATTCTGTCTCTTAATGTGATGACACTATTCATAGACTTTGATTTTATTTATAAGCCACTTGCTGCATGACCCTCCAAGTAGACCTGTGGCTTAAAATAAAGAAAATGCAGCAAAAAGAATGCTATGGGAACATATGGTGGCTTTTTTTTTTTTTTAACATCCACGGTTAAGGTTGGGCCAGCTACCTTTGGGGCTGACCCCCTCCATTGCCATAACACCCTGCTCCATTCCCACTAAAATCTTGGAAGAATTCAGATCCTCACCCTTGGAACCTTCCATCAAACACACTCAAACACTATTGGACCAGGATTTGAGTCTCTGCATGACATATATTTGATTAAAAGGTTATTACTAACCTGTTAAAATGAGCAGCTTTTTGCATTTAACAGACACCCCCAAAGTCTTCTTTTCTATTTAGAAGACTGCAACACCTTTACTGAACGTTTGAATAGAAACCTCTACTAAATTACTAAAATAGACATTTAGTGTTCTCACAGCTTGGATATTTTTCTGAAAAGTATTTGCCAAAACTGAAATTCTTCAGATATTTTCCAAGGTCCTACTAATTAAAATGACTTTCTGTCTGGATCTTATAGGAAAGGATACTTTCTTTTGTCTTCCATCTTTCCTTTTTATATTTTTTACTTTGTATGTATAACATACATGCCTATATATTTTATATACTGAGGGTGGCCCATTTTTAAATTAAGAGCACATTATATTCAGAAGGTTCTAACAGGGCTGGTCTTATGTAAACCACTATGTATATAAAATGTTGGAAAACAGCTGTATACATTTTTGGGCAACGGTTATGCATAATATTTGCCAGAAGAATCTTTTTCTTAAAGAGCCAACATTTAAAATTTGTGTTTTATGTCAATAAAAGAAAATATACTTCAACTATATTTCTTATCCCTTACATTTTTATTTAATTGTCTTAGCTTAAAAAAAGAAGAAACTGCAGAATACTACAGTAAATATTGTTTTCAAACACAAGCACTAATTCAGATAGTTATCTTTCCTTTGAATTAATTTTAAGTGTATTTTGGGTCCTATTGAGGGGATGAGAGGATGTCAAAAAAAGTTAAATATCTAAGCAGAATAAAGTTTAGAAATAAAGCCAAGAATCTCTTTCATTTCAAATGTTATAAATTGTTAATAAGAAACATGCTATCTGGGGTGACAGAATTATCCCTGCTTAATATCATAACTGAAAAAAGGTTTATCATTACAAATGCCTTCCAATGAAACCAAGAATTTCTCAAAATATTTAATGTCACATATTATAAGAAGTTATCTAATGTAGCTTCTTAAGGTCAATTTTTAAAAGTATCTTAAAATCACTTTGTTTTGTAGTAAATAGTGAAGAAAAGGTTGCCTCCTAATTATTTTCTTCAATGAGTACTGAATGGGAAAATATTTATATCTTACTATAAAAGGTTCTGTTTTGTTTAGAATTAATGGTAGCTTTATTAACTGTTCTGATTGTGCTGTTTCTAAATTACTGAATTGGGTAGGTTTTATTGATGCACCTGTCATTTAACTGACATAAATACTATAGAAGGGTATTGTGAAATGATCACTTTGTGGCAGGGGTACTTTTAAACATGATTGTTTCTACAAAAGTAGGTTGAGTTCATTGTAAATAATTGTGAAAACGACTGTTCAAATAATTTTAAGATTACATTAATTTTTCTATAAATTGCAAGATTTATAAATGTTTGAAAATGTACACATTGATACCTAATGACAAATTGACTTAAAATAAATTGACCCCTCGTTCTTATTTGCATTTCTCATTTACAGACTAGAACTTAGATGAAAGTTAAATTAAGAAAGATGTTTCAGGAAATGTGAAACTCAGCTGTTAGCACTTGATATGGCCCACTCTGAAGAGTTAACCAACGGCCAAAGAAGTAATTTCTGTAATGATGAACACCTTAAACATTCTATTAGAACAGACTACACTGTCCCATCTCAGCATTTGCAGAAAATACGTTGGTGAGGTCAGCAGCCATTATCCATAGGGTCTTGCGTGGCTAACCATGACCACCATTGTTCTCTCAACCTGTTAACCAACACCTCAATCCTTTGTTCTCCAACTAATCAGTAAAATAAGTAATGTATCTCTGCTTTTGTAAT
Source organism: Sapajus apella (assembly GCF_009761245.1). NCBI lineage: Eukaryota > Metazoa > Chordata > Mammalia > Primates > Cebidae > Sapajus > Sapajus apella. Next base: position 26,248,509 of record NW_022436957.1, read on the forward strand.
GATATCTGAGAATTTTTAGTATGTTTCTTTTGAAGTACCCAAAGCCCGATTCTTTGGGATATCTTTTGGGTATCTGGTATCATGTGGGAGTGAAGAATGAAAGTTATTTTGGAGAAACCAACGAAGTTGTGATAGCACAGAAGCTAATGGCGTAGACAGTGGAATGGGTAGTATTTCACCTCTAGTGTTTACATAATAGTAGATTGAAGTACCAGTTTTTTTAACTGTAACTCTTTAATAGCTTGTTTTGTCTAGTAATAAATAATGAAGTTTCCTTGATTCTTTGCTTTTGCAACCTAACAACTAATAAGTTCACATAATAAACACATAATAACTAATAAATTCCCATAACTAATAAGTTTACATAATAAACAATTAGTAGAAAACTGAGTGAAATTGTAAACTAATCTGATTTGTACTTCGTGTATACTTCATAGGTACATATCTTAACTCTGGCCTTATAATTAAATATAAGATGTGTCAAGTACTGTAGACAAAAAGAAAAATCTCACAGGTATTTCCTGAGATTTCCCTGTCATCAGTTTTAATGAAAATGACTCATTAAACTAAATTTGAGGACTATAAAGATAAATATTCTGAGAAGGAAAAGTTAGGTTAAAAACAGGTTTCTCAACTAGGCCAGTATCTTTGACAGTTTTCATTCTATTTCAAATAACTAGTTCTACCTGACAGCATAACAGTTGCGAGGATGACAATATTTTATTTTAAAAAGCAGCCTCAGGCCTCTTTCAATTTTCCTGTTTAGTATTAAAATTAAGTAGCTTCTTTTATTCCTTATTATTGAACTTGATAATATCTATCTCATAGGTTTCTTATTATTGTATGACTAGTTAACAAGTGGATTTCATAAATATCAAATCATTTAAGTAATCACCAAAATATCCATCAAGGATAAACTTGTTAAATTAATTCTGGTACAGCCATAACAAATAAAATGTGTAGCTTTAGAAAAGAATGAGGACACTGTCTAGAAAGACATGGTATTCAGGGCAAGTGAAAAAGCAAGGTGCAGAGTAGCATGTTAAGTGTGCTACCCTTCTGTTAGGGAGAGACAGAGAGAGAAACTAGAATGTTTGCTGTGCCAGAAGGACTGGAAAGCTGCTAATAGTGCTTATCTACTGGGACAGAAAGGGGTGATAATTAGGTATTTGGGAGATAGGGGTGGGAAAAAACTTCACTATATATGTGTGTGTGTGTGTGTAAGTATGTGTGTGTGTCTATATATATATAGACACACACACATATATATGTACACTTTTTTGTTTTTTGAGACAGAGTCCCACTCTATTGCCCAGGCTGGAGTGCAGCATTATGATCTGGGCTCACTGCAACCTACGTCTCCCAGGTTCAAGTGATTCTCCTGCCTCAGCCCTCCTGCATAGCTGGGACTACAGGTGGATGCCCCCACACCCAACTAATTTTTGTATTTTTAGTAGAGACAGGGTTTCTACTAAAACCCAGCTGGTCTTGAACTCCTGACCTCAAGTGATCTGCCCACCTTGGCTTCCAAAGTGCTGGGATTACAGGTGTGAGCCACTGCTCCTGGCCACTATATATTTGAAACATCTTAATTGTTAGTATGTATAATATTAAACCAGATTTAATGTATTAACTATTTAAAAACTAGACTTTTAAACTCTACGTTCCAAAATCTAATTTTTATCTTTAATGCTGCTATGAATATTTATATACAGTAACCTCTGAATTTAAGTTCAAAGGTTCATTCAGAGGTTACTGTATATAAATATTCAGACAGCATTATTCATAATAGCCAAAAAAAGGAAAGCACCAAAATGTCTATCAATTGATGAATAGATAAACAAAAGCAGTATATCCTTGTAATGGAATATTATTCAGCAATAAAAAGAAAGTACTGATACATGCTGTATGAAGGAACCTTGGAAATACTATGAAAAGTGACACAGAAAGCCACATATTGTACTGATTTCAGTCATATAAAATGTCCAGAATAGACAAATCCATAGAGACAGAAAGTACATTAGAGATTGCCAGGGGCTGGTGGATGGGGAAATGGGAAAATGACTGCTAATGAGTATGGGGTTTCCTTTGCGGTGAAGAAAATGTTCTGAAACTAGATATGGTGGTTGTACTTTGTGAATATACTAAAAGCCACTGACTTGTTTATACTTTAAAGGGGTGAATTTTATGGTATATAAATTATACCTCAATAAAAATGTAATAAGAAATTTCAGAGGTCATGAGTTAGTGATGCATAGGCCAAATTCTGCCCACAGATTTGTTTAAAACAACAAAATTGTTTAAATTTTTTATTTATGTAAAATAAACATAAATGTGCAGTCCCTAATGGCACATGGGTTTCTGATCCCTGAAATGAGCCCCTTGAAGAAAATGAATTTTATTTACTCTTTGAAAAATGTAGGGTAAGAAATTTAACTCCTTATTTTTCACTTTTTCTCAAGCATTTATTACTGAAAGTAAGAAAACTGCTTTAGGCACTAATACATAAATACGATGATAAACAGAAGGTCCGCCTTTCCACTCACCTTCTCAAGGGTGTTCCAGGTCTGTCCAGTAGAATATACTCATACAACTTGGCTGGGAGTGGTGGCTCACAGGTGTAATCCCAGCCCTTTGGGAGGCCAAGGCGGGTGGATCACCTGAGGTCAGAAGTTCGAGACCAGCCTGGCCAACATGGTGAAACCCCGTCTTTACTAAAAATACAAAAACTTATCTGGGAATGGTGGGGGGCGCCTGTAATCCCAGCTACCTGGGAGGCTGAGGCAGGAGAATCGCTTGAATAGGGAAGGCGGAGGTTGCGGTGAGCCAAGATCGCGCCATTGCACTCCAGCCTGGGCATCAAGAAGGAAACTCCATCTCAAAAAAAAAAAAGAAAAGAAAGCCGGGCGCGGTGGCTCAAGCCTGTAATCCCAGCACTTTGGGAGGCCGCGGCGGGTGGATCACGAGGTCGAGAGATCGAGACCATCCTGGTCAACACGGTGAAACCCCGTCTCTACTAAAAATACAAAAAATTAGCTGGGCATGGTGGCACGTGCCTGTAATCCCAGCTACTCAGGAGGTTGAGGCAGGAGAATTGCCTGAACCCAGGAGGCGGAGGTTGCGGTGAGCCGAGATCGC